>NW_022317260.1:10222-15729 GCF_002776525.5 Piliocolobus tephrosceles
AATTTTTTTTTTTTTTTTTTTTTTTTTTTTTTTTTTGAGAGGGAGTATAGCACTGTCACCCAGGCTGGAGTGCAGTGGCGCAATCTGGGCTCACTGCAAACTCCGCCTCTCGGGTTCACGCCATTCTCCTGACTCAGCCTCCCGAGTAGCTGGACTACAGGCGCCCGCCACCACACCCAGCTAATTTTTTGTATTTTTAGTGGAGACGGGGTTTTACTGTTAGCCAGGATGGTCCCGATCTCCTGACCTCATGATCCACCCGCCTCGGCCTCCCAAAGTGCTGGTATTACAGGCGTGAGCCACTGCGCACGGCCAGTAGTACTTTCAATATACCAAAGTAGGAAGACTTTCAAATGATTTTTAAAAATAACTAGTTGGTTTTCTTTAAAATACATACTTACAGTAAAACAAAATTCAAAGGGCACATAGGATATTAAACAAAAGACCCACTCCATTCCTATCCCTCACCAGAGGGGAAGAATTTCTTGAGCATTTTCAAGGAATTTCTATGCACATATAAGCATACGAGCAAGTGTGTGTGTGTGTGTTCATACACCTTTATTTTACACATGGGGATTATATTAACCACATTTCAAAAACTGCTTGCTAATATTTACTGAGCCTAAATATATCCTTGGCGACCCTGAAAATCCTACTCCTAAATATGTATGTGTACACATAAACTCTTCATGGTGGCATTATTCATAATACATCAAAATAAAAATATCTCAAATGTTCATCAAGTATAAAATGAATAGACTTAGGTAGAGCCCCATAACGGAATATATACAACAAGGAAGAAAACAACCAACCACTACTACATGCAACAACATAGATGAATCTCACAAACGTAATTCTGAACAAAGAAGCCAGATATTAAAAAGTACATCCTGCATGATTCCATTTACATTAAATTCAAAAGCAGGCAAAACTGATCTAGAAGACAGAAGTTAAATATAAGTTACTACCTTTGGGAGGGGTGGTTAATGACTGGTAGGGAATAAGGAGGCAGCCTGGAGGGCACTGATAATATTCTATACCTTAATCTAGATGGTGATTACATGGGTATGTTTACTTTGTGAAAATTCACTGCACAGTACAATTATGATTTATGTATGTACTTTTCTGCATATGTATTTCAATAGAAAGGTATCCAAAATTACTGATTGAGCCAAATTAGACATTTTCTAAAACCAAAAAATTAGTTTCTGCGATATTAATGCAGAAAAGGGAGGGGACACACAACTCAGCCTGGGGTAAGGATCAAGATTTCCCAGACAAGACACAGAAGGCATTCATCACAAAAGAAAAATAATAGTAAATCGGCCTTCATCAAAATTAAAACTTCTGATCATCGAAAGACACCTTAACAAAATGAAGGTAGGCTGGGGGGAAATACTGACCACAAATATAACAGACAAAGGACTTACATTCAGAATATATAAAGAAGTCTCACAAATCAATAAGGAAAAAAGAAATTTAAAAATAGGCAAAAAACTTGAGCAGGCACTACACAAAAGATATGACCAGTAAGTATATGAAAAGGTGTTCAACATCACTAGTCATTAGGGTAATGCAAATTAAAATCACAATAAAACACAATACAAACCACCAGTAAGTCTAATATGAAAAAGCCTGATAGTAACAAATGTTGGCAAGAAAGTAGGCAAATAGAATCCTCACACGTTGCTGGTGGTAGGATAAAACTGTACAACCGCTTTGAAAAATACTTTGGCAATTTATTAAGTTAAAACGAACAGTTCACATATGACCTAGCAATTCCACTCCCTAGGCACTTATACAAGTGAAAACACATGCCACATGCACATACAAAAAAAGACCAGTAAATACATGTTCAGGCCGGGCGCGGTGGCTCATGCCTGTAATTCCAGCACTTTGGGAGGCCGAGGCGGGCAGATCAAGAGGTCAGGAATTTGAGACCAGCCTGGCCAATATGGTGAAACCCCGCCTCTACGAAAAATACAAAAATTAGCCGGGCATGGTGGCACACGCCTGTAGTCGCAGCTACTCAGGAGGTTGAAGCTGAAAAATCGATTGAACCCGGGAGACGGAGGTTGCAGTGAACTAAGACTGCACCACTGCACTCCAGTCTGAGCAACAAAGCAAGACTCCATAAATAAATAAATAAATAAATAATCATAGGAACGTTCACAGTAGTCAAAAACTAGAAACGCTGCAAATGTTCATTAACAGGAGAATGGACAAACAGTGGTATATGCATGAAACTGAATATTAGACAGCATTTTCAAATAAAAGAACTACTGATACATATAACAACATGGATGAATCTCCAAAACAACATATTGTATAAAAGTTGCCAAAAGCTAAACAGTAGATACTGTATCGCTCTCTTTGTGTGAAGTTTAAGCACAACTTATAGGAAAGTTCAAAATCAATTTATAGGGGCAGAAATCAGAATGATGGTTGCATCTGGGGAAGTGAAGCAGAAGACTTACTGGAAAAAGGTATGAGGAAACTTTCTAGGTGATAAAAATGTTTAATTTGATCTGATGATTACAGGAATATAAATATGTGCATGAGTATACATATCTGTCAAAATCCAAGTGTGTACTTCAGATTTAAAGATTTACTAGCATTGAAATTAAAAATAATAGAGAAAAATTAGATATATACTACCTTCCATTTAAATTAGAAGTTAACATTGTTCCTCAAAAATTAAACAGAATTGGGCTAGGCACGGTGGTTCACACCTGTAATCCCAGCACTTTGGGAGGCCGAGGCGGGTGGATCATGAGGTCAGGAGTTCGAGACCAGTCTGACCAACATAGTGAGATCCCGTTTCTACTAAAAATACAAAAAATTAGCCAGGTGTGGTGGTGAGCGCCTGTAATACCAGCTACTCGGGAAGCTGAGGCAAGAGAATCACTTGAACCCGGGAGGCAGAGGTTGCAGTCAGAAAAAAAAAAAAACAATGCTTAGCTCATCAATTTAATCAGTGGAGTGGTAGAGCAAAAGCCAGATTACAATAGACAAATAGACTCAGAGGTGAGGATACCAAGACAAGTAAGATAAACTATTCTTTCAAAAAGCTAATCAATGAAAGTCATTCACTATCACAGTAGAAATAGTGAGATTCGGTAACTACTTATCAAAGACTCTGTGAGAGTGGTTTCATGTAGACTTCAGGGTGAATTAGATAACAACTAAATTACCTTGTAACTCTACAATTCTGTATACACAAGGACCAAAATTAGCAAAAGGAAAAGATTAATGAAGTCAACAGCATGTATAGCATCTACAAAATCACTTACGAGAACCAAATATATACACAGTAATTAGTCTGTAGAATACATTATTATATACAGTACAGGAAATGACATATTTCTAGAACATCTACAAAGTTCCTACTTTCTACAACCTTTAAATTCTTTAAGAATTACTGACATATAAAGACTCTAAGGAAAACAATCCAAATGCCCATCAACAGACAGATAAACAAAATGTGATATATAATATACATACACTAGAATATTATTCAGCCTTAAAAAGGAATGAAATTCTGATACATGCTACAACATGAATGAACTTTGAAAATGCTGAGTCAAATAAGCCAGACAGAAAGGGCAAATATTTTATGATTCACCTTATATGAAAAACCTAGAATAGTCAAATTCATAGACACAGAAAATAGAATGGAGATTACCAGGATCTGGGGAGGCAAGAGGATGTGGGGATTTATTGCTTAATGGGTACAGAGCTTCTCTTTGGAATGATGAAACACTTCTAGAAATGGACAGTGGTGACGGTTACACAACTTTGTAAATGTACTTAATGCCACTGACTTACACACTTAAAAATGGTAAATTTTATGTATATTTTACCATAATAAATTATTCTATTAAAAATTACTCTAAAACCAGATATCAAGCTGAGATCAAGCTTCTCACATAGTGAGTATATTGTCTCAGGTTGTTGACAAAACTCATCCTCAGCTATGGCCACCCCAAAATGGGTAAAGTTTTCAATGAAGATTCCTTTAAGGAAGGAAATAGACTTAAGCAGTAAATCAGTTCACTCACCTCAGTGATGGCTAAGATCTCCAACTGAAAGCCAGAAGAAAGTCACCTAAGGTCACATCATGGGGCAAAACGAAGAGGACTTCAATAGCCTCATGTAGGATATGACTTTCTCAGAACCATCAAGTAGTTCTGATCAACAATTTCATTGCCTGTTCTTGAAAAAGTCCTGATACATTTGGACAAAAATACCACATAGAAATCTGTTTACCCCTTCCACAGTTGGCAGTCATCACCCTCAAAACTAAAGAGTCAAACTAGGATATGGACCTCTCAAGCTGAGGAAGAAAGGGTGAGAGAGAGGGACAACATCCATTCTCAGTCAAAATGCCTCCAGTTGCTACTTGTTCAAATAAAGTCTCTCAGCTTGCTAACCCAACTGCTGTGTGAATTCTTTACACACTTACCAACTTCCTGCCTTCTATTTCCAAGTATTATACTACTCAACCAGAGCAGTGGTTCTCAAGGGGAAACAATTTTGCCCCAGAAGGAATAACTGGCAACATCTGGAGACACTTGGTTGTTACAATTAACTGCTACTGTCATCAACTAGGTAGAAGCCAGGGATGTTGTTAACCATCCTACAATATACAGGACAACTCTCCCAACAAAGATTGATCTTGCTCAAAACATCGTTCATGCCAAAGCTGAAAAAACCTGAACTAGAGGTTTTAAAAAAGTCTAAGGATTTCACAGTAAAATGTGACAGCTTTTTATTCAAAGTACTACTTTGATTTTTAATTTGTTAATTAAAGTCCATTAATCCTTAAGGATGATATTTCTCCTGTTTTTGTAATACTTCCCTATATTGTGCTGGATGCAGTGGCTTATGCCTGTAATCCCAGTACTTTGCGGGGCCAAAGCAGATGGATCACTTGAGGTCAGGAGTTCAAGACCACCTGGGCCAACACGGTGAAACCCCATCGACACTAAAAATTTTAAAATGAGCCAGACATGGTGGTGCATGCTTGTAATCCCAGCTACTTGGGAGGCTGAGACAGTAGAATCGCTTGAACCCAGGAGGTAGAGGTTGCAGTGAGCCGAGATCGCACCACTGCACTCCAGCCTGAGCGACACAGCAAGTCTCCGTCTCAAAAACAAACAAACAAACAAACATTGTATGAGGTTTAAAAAGCCACTGAAAAATTTACATAACCCAGATGCAATATCTCATGCCTATAATTTCAGTACCTCAGGAGGCGGAAGATGTACTATCACTTGAAGCCAGGAGTTCAAAACCAGCCTGGGCAACAGAGCCAGACCCCCGTGTTTCTAGAAAAAATTTTAAAAATTAGCCAGGCATGGTGGCATGCACCTATAGACCCAGGTACTAGGGAAGACTGCTTGAACCCAGGAGTTTGAGGCTGCAGTGAGCTATAATCACACCACTGTACTCTAGCTTGGGTGACAGAGCAAGACCCTCTCTCTCAAAATAATAATGTATGAGTC
>NW_022317261.1:0-5507 GCF_002776525.5 Piliocolobus tephrosceles
GACTCATACATTATTATTTTGAGAGAGAGGGTCTTGCTCTGTCACCCAAGCTAGAGTACAGTGGTGTGATTATAGCTCACTGCAGCCTCAAACTCCTGGGTTCAAGCAGTCTTCCCTAGTACCTGGGTCTATAGGTGCATGCCACCATGCCTGGCTAATTTTTAAAATTTTTTCTAGAAACACGGGGGTCTGGCTCTGTTGCCCAGGCTGGTTTTGAACTCCTGGCTTCAAGTGATAGTACATCTTCCGCCTCCTGAGGTACTGAAATTATAGGCATGAGATATTGCATCTGGGTTATGTAAATTTTTCAGTGGCTTTTTAAACCTCATACAATGTTTGTTTGTTTGTTTGTTTTTGAGACGGAGACTTGCTGTGTCGCTCAGGCTGGAGTGCAGTGGTGCGATCTCGGCTCACTGCAACCTCTACCTCCTGGGTTCAAGCGATTCTACTGTCTCAGCCTCCCAAGTAGCTGGGATTACAAGCATGCACCACCATGTCTGGCTCATTTTAAAATTTTTAGTGTCGATGGGGTTTCACCGTGTTGGCCCAGGTGGTCTTGAACTCCTGACCTCAAGTGATCCATCTGCTTTGGCCCCGCAAAGTACTGGGATTACAGGCATAAGCCACTGCATCCAGCACAATATAGGGAAGTATTACAAAAACAGGAGAAATATCATCCTTAAGGATTAATGGACTTTAATTAACAAATTAAAAATCAAAGTAGTACTTTGAATAAAAAGCTGTCACATTTTACTGTGAAATCCTTAGACTTTTTTAAAACCTCTAGTTCAGGTTTTTTCAGCTTTGGCATGAACGATGTTTTGAGCAAGATCAATCTTTGTTGGGAGAGTTGTCCTGTATATTGTAGGATGGTTAACAACATCCCTGGCTTCTACCTAGTTGATGACAGTAGCAGTTAATTGTAACAACCAAGTGTCTCCAGATGTTGCCAGTTATTCCTTCTGGGGCAAAATTGTTTCCCCTTGAGAACCACTGCTCTGGTTGAGTAGTATAATACTTGGAAATAGAAGGCAGGAAGTTGGTAAGTGTGTAAAGAATTCACACAGCAGTTGGGTTAGCAAGCTGAGAGACTTTATTTGAACAAGTAGCAACTGGAGGCATTTTGACTGAGAATGGATGTTGTCCCTCTCTCTCACCCTTTCTTCCTCAGCTTGAGAGGTCCATATCCTAGTTTGACTCTTTAGTTTTGAGGGTGATGACTGCCAACTGTGGAAGGGGTAAACAGATTTCTATGTGGTATTTTTGTCCAAATGTATCAGGACTTTTTCAAGAACAGGCAATGAAATTGTTGATCAGAACTACTTGATGGTTCTGAGAAAGTCATATCCTACATGAGGCTATTGAAGTCCTCTTCGTTTTGCCCCATGATGTGACCTTAGGTGACTTTCTTCTGGCTTTCAGTTGGAGATCTTAGCCATCACTGAGGTGAGTGAACTGATTTACTGCTTAAGTCTATTTCCTTCCTTAAAGGAATCTTCATTGAAAACTTTACCCATTTTGGGGTGGCCATAGCTGAGGATGAGTTTTGTCAACAACCTGAGACAATATACTCACTATGTGAGAAGCTTGATCTCAGCTTGATATCTGGTTTTAGAGTAATTTTTAATAGAATAATTTATTATGGTAAAATATACATAAAATTTACCATTTTTAAGTGTGTAAGTCAGTGGCATTAAGTACATTTACAAAGTTGTGTAACCGTCACCACTGTCCATTTCTAGAAGTGTTTCATCATTCCAAAGAGAAGCTCTGTACCCATTAAGCAATAAATCCCCACATCCTCTTGCCTCCCCAGATCCTGGTAATCTCCATTCTATTTTCTGTGTCTATGAATTTGACTATTCTAGGTTTTTCATATAAGGTGAATCATAAAATATTTGCCCTTTCTGTCTGGCTTATTTGACTCAGCATTTTCAAAGTTCATTCATGTTGTAGCATGTATCAGAATTTCATTCCTTTTTAAGGCTGAATAATATTCTAGTGTATGTATATTATATATCACATTTTGTTTATCTGTCTGTTGATGGGCATTTGGATTGTTTTCCTTAGAGTCTTTATATGTCAGTAATTCTTAAAGAATTTAAAGGTTGTAGAAAGTAGGAACTTTGTAGATGTTCTAGAAATATGTCATTTCCTGTACTGTATATAATAATGTATTCTACAGACTAATTACTGTGTATATATTTGGTTCTCGTAAGTGATTTTGTAGATGCTATACATGCTGTTGACTTCATTAATCTTTTCCTTTTGCTAATTTTGGTCCTTGTGTATACAGAATTGTAGAGTTACAAGGTAATTTAGTTGTTATCTAATTCACCCTGAAGTCTACATGAAACCACTCTCACAGAGTCTTTGATAAGTAGTTACCGAATCTCACTATTTCTACTGTGATAGTGAATGACTTTCATTGATTAGCTTTTTGAAAGAATAGTTTATCTTACTTGTCTTGGTATCCTCACCTCTGAGTCTATTTGTCTATTGTAATCTGGCTTTTGCTCTACCACTCCACTGATTAAATTGATGAGCTAAGCATTGTTTTTTTTTTTTTCTGACTGCAACCTCTGCCTCCCGGGTTCAAGTGATTCTCTTGCCTCAGCTTCCCGAGTAGCTGGTATTACAGGCGCTCACCACCACACCTGGCTAATTTTTTGTATTTTTAGTAGAAACGGGATCTCACTATGTTGGTCAGACTGGTCTCGAACTCCTGACCTCATGATCCACCCGCCTCGGCCTCCCAAAGTGCTGGGATTACAGGTGTGAACCACCGTGCCTAGCCCAATTCTGTTTAATTTTTGAGGAACAATGTTAACTTCTAATTTAAATGGAAGGTAGTATATATCTAATTTTTCTCTATTATTTTTAATTTCAATGCTAGTAAATCTTTAAATCTGAAGTACACACTTGGATTTTGACAGATATGTATACTCATGCACATATTTATATTCCTGTAATCATCAGATCAAATTAAACATTTTTATCACCTAGAAAGTTTCCTCATACCTTTTTCCAGTAAGTCTTCTGCTTCACTTCCCCAGATGCAACCATCATTCTGATTTCTGCCCCTATAAATTGATTTTGAACTTTCCTATAAGTTGTGCTTAAACTTCACACAAAGAGAGCGATACAGTATCTACTGTTTAGCTTTTGGCAACTTTTATACAATATGTTGTTTTGGAGATTCATCCATGTTGTTATATGTATCAGTAGTTCTTTTATTTGAAAATGCTGTCTAATATTCAGTTTCATGCATATACCACTGTTTGTCCATTCTCCTGTTAATGAACATTTGCAGCGTTTCTAGTTTTTGACTACTGTGAACGTTCCTATGATTATTTATTTATTTATTTATTTATGGAGTCTTGCTTTGTTGCTCAGACTGGAGTGCAGTGGTGCAGTCTTAGTTCACTGCAACCTCCGTCTCCCGGGTTCAATCGATTTTTCAGCTTCAACCTCCTGAGTAGCTGCGACTACAGGCGTGTGCCACCATGCCCGGCTAATTTTTGTATTTTTCGTAGAGGCGGGGTTTCACCATATTGGCCAGGCTGGTCTCAAATTCCTGACCTCTTGATCTGCCCGCCTCGGCCTCCCAAAGTGCTGGAATTACAGGCATGAGCCACCGCGCCCGGCCTGAACATGTATTTACTGGTCTTTTTTTGTATGTGCATGTGGCATGTGTTTTCACTTGTATAAGTGCCTAGGGAGTGGAATTGCTAGGTCATATGTGAACTGTTCGTTTTAACTTAATAAATTGCCAAAGTATTTTTCAAAGCGGTTGTACAGTTTTATCCTACCACCAGCAACGTGTGAGGATTCTATTTGCCTACTTTCTTGCCAACATTTGTTACTATCAGGCTTTTTCATATTAGACTTACTGGTGGTTTGTATTGTGTTTTATTGTGATTTTAATTTGCATTACCCTAATGACTAGTGATGTTGAACACCTTTTCATATACTTACTGGTCATATCTTTTGTGTAGTGCCTGCTCAAGTTTTTTGCCTATTTTTAAATTTCTTTTTTCCTTATTGATTTGTGAGACTTCTTTATATATTCTGAATGTAAGTCCTTTGTCTGTTATATTTGTGGTCAGTATTTCCCCCCAGCCTACCTTCATTTTGTTAAGGTGTCTTTCGATGATCAGAAGTTTTAATTTTGATGAAGGCCGATTTACTATTATTTTTCTTTTGTGATGAATGCCTTCTGTGTCTTGTCTGGGAAATCTTGATCCTTACCCCAGGCTGAGTTGTGTGTCCCCTCCCTTTTCTGCATTAATATCGCAGAAACGAATTTTTTGGTTTTAGAAAATGTCTAATTTGGCTCAATCAGTAATTTTGGATACCTTTCTATTGAAATACATATGCAGAAAAGTACATACATAAATCATAATTGTACTGTGCAGTGAATTTTCACAAAGTAAACATACCCATGTAATCACCATCTAGATTAAGGTATAGAATATTATCAGTGCCCTCCAGGCTGCCTCCTTATTCCCTACCAGTCATTAACCACCCCTCCCAAAGGTAGTAACTTATATTTAACTTCTGTCTTCTAGATCAGTTTTGCCTGCTTTTGAATTTAATGTAAATGGAATCATGCAGGATGTACTTTTTAATATCTGGCTTCTTTGTTCAGAATTACGTTTGTGAGATTCATCTATGTTGTTGCATGTAGTAGTGGTTGGTTGTTTTCTTCCTTGTTGTATATATTCCGTTATGGGGCTCTACCTAAGTCTATTCATTTTATACTTGATGAACATTTGAGATATTTTTATTTTGATGTATTATGAATAATGCCACCATGAAGAGTTTATGTGTACACATACATATTTAGGAGTAGGATTTTCAGGGTCGCCAAGGATATATTTAGGCTCAGTAAATATTAGCAAGCAGTTTTTGAAATGTGGTTAATATAATCCCCATGTGTAAAATAAAGGTGTATGAACACACACACACACACTTGCTCGTATGCTTATATGTGCATAGAAATTCCTTGAAAATGCTCAAGAAATTCTTCCCCTCTGGTGAGGGATAGGAATGGAGTGGGTCTTTTGTTTAATATCCTATGTGCCCTTTGAATTTTGTTTTACTGTAAGTATGTATTTTAAAGAAAACCAACTAGTTATTTTTAAAAATCATTTGAAAGTCTTCCTACTTTGGTATATTGAAAGTACTACTGGCCGTGCGCAGTGGCTCACGCCTGTAATACCAGCACTTTGGGAGGCCGAGGCGGGTGGATCATGAGGTCAGGAGATCGGGACCATCCTGGCTAACAGTAAAACCCCGTCTCCACTAAAAATACAAAAAATTAGCTGGGTGTGGTGGCGGGCGCCTGTAGTCCAGCTACTCGGGAGGCTGAGTCAGGAGAATGGCGTGAACCCGAGAGGCGGAGTTTGCAGTGAGCCCAGATTGCGCCACTGCACTCCAGCCTGGGTGACAGTGCTATACTCCCTCTCAAAAAAAAAAAAAAAAAAAAAAAAAAAAAAAAAATT
>NW_022317261.1:5607-15729 GCF_002776525.5 Piliocolobus tephrosceles
CTGCTTTAAAAGAAAAAAAAAAAAGAAAAGCTTTAAAATCATTGTTAATTTTCTGAGATGGAGTCTTGCTCTGTCGCCAGGCTGGAGCCCAGTGGCGCAATCTCCGCTTATCTCAACGTCTGCCTCCTGGATTCAAGCAATTCACCTGCCTCAGCCTCCCAGGTAGCTGGGACTACAGGTGTGTGCCGCCAGGCCCGGCTAATTATTATTATTATTTTTTTGTATTTTTCGTAGAGACGGGGTTTCACCATGTTGGCTATGATGGTCTCGACCTCCTGACCTTGTGATCTGCCCACCTAGGCCTCCCAAAGTGCTCGATGACAGGCATGAGCCACCGCGTCTGGCCGCTTTAAAATCATTAATGTTGTGTTGCTCAGTTATGTCTAATTGACAGCCCAAACATTTACATTTTAATATTAGAAAATCCTTTATGATTGGGCAGAAACTTGTTGTAGTTTAATGGGTAACCTTGGAGACCTGGGTGATAGTCCTGCCTCTTCCATTAACTACTCGTTGAATGTGGACAATTTACTTAACCTTTAGGGCCTTAATTTCCTCTTTTGTAATGTGGGAATATTCTCTGAATTGCATAACTCACTGGCCTTATATGAATATTCATTGGAATAATAGGAGAGAAAACACTGAGATACATATACACACACACACACCCTTAACAAGGAAATAATTGTTAAGTTTTGAGGAAGTAAAATAATTTTAAATAATCTAAGCTATAGCATAAAACCAGAATTAACTAATCTTTTATATGACTTTTTTTCTTCCTCATTTCCTGTTAAGCTAATGAGAAGCAAAGAAACTGGATAGCAGCAATATAATTTAAAAATTAAAGGCCAGCTTCTAGCATATACCGTTGAGTCAATACTGATTCAGCCCAGTCTCTTCCTCTTCCTTTATCATTTATGTCCCTGAACAGAGTAGATGTTCCTCTTGATCCTGGTCCTGTTTGCCCTGAGATGCATTCCTTGCGTTCTCTTCTCTTTTTGGTATAGTGAGGAACTGACTCTTGCAGGCTCCTTTTCTTCCTAGGCTTCTATGTCAGCAGTTTCTGGCTGGATTAGCAAGTGGAGGAACTGGCAGGAGATTACAAGGCAAGAGGAAGGAGAAGCCAGGGCTTCCCTCCCTGACCTTCAGGCCTCAGAGTAGTAGTGGCTTTTTGCTCATGCAGACTTCTGATTTGTCTCACCATTCCCTGTTGGGCCTCTCATTTCTTCCATTGCCTGTTCTCTGCATTAAAATCCTTGTGTTTCAAGTCCTCAAGTGGTTTTTTCTTAGGCTCTGACTGATACAGGGCTCAAAATGATAGTAATGAAAATGTCTTACATTTGTATTCTTTTCAAGATTTGTTACCTCTTTTGATGCCCCAGATATCCTATTGAGGTAGAAAAGTGTTATAATTCCTGTTTGGCATGAGGAAATTAACATTTATTGAATGACTATTTTCAGATTCTTTGGATTTTTGGGTGAAAATTATAGCGGGGATAAATGGAGGCCCAGAGAGGTGAAATAACTTGCCCTAGGTCCCATAGAAGTCTGGTATTGAATCGAGATTGAAATTCTACATGTGAAACTTTTATGTGCTACATGTCTGCTAGTCCTGGAAGAAATCCTTTCTTTGATGAGTATTATTCTTTTTTAAAGAAGACTTTACTTGCAATGTATTTACAAAAGCCTTAGTTATTTAGTAAATTTTCCAACTAAAAATCTGAACCATAATAGTTTTCTGCTTAGCACTTATATAGCTAGCATACTACCCCTAGCATTAATCAAAGTGTCATGTAAAGGTTTGATTTTTGAGCCTAAGCAGAATTTGAAATTCTTCAAAGAGAATTTAGCACCTAGGGCAAATTATAGGGGAGAATTCTTGAGGTGTCATGTTTATTCACTTCTGGAATTGTTTAAAATATGTCAGGTGCATCCTTAAAGGGAGAAAGAAGGAGAAGAGATGTTACAAAAGAGTAGAATGGGGCAAGAGAAGTGGCAAGAAAGTATTGTTGCTAGGTTGCCAGCCTTCTGCCCCCACTGTCTTGGTGATGGTGGAGGGGTAGTGTGGGAGCTGGGATGTGAATGAGGTCTTTTTTTATAACTCACTAAAAGCCATTACCTTGTCTTCATCTCATCAGCTGGCTACCTGACCTCTGTGGTAACATAGGCTCCTGAAATGTAGCATTGGAGGTGATCACTCTGCTTTATTGCAAAATAGGGGAGATTCTGCTCTGCATTTACATTATTTATATTTTTTGGAGGATCTTTCAACTAGTAGTTCTCATAATACCTGTGAAAGCATATAAGAACCAGTATCCCCATTTTTAGGGGGAGTTGGAGTGAGCAATGATTTGGAATACCAGAAATTCAACTTATACATTTGCAGGTAAAATTCTAATTGTAAATTCAGGATTCATAGACTCTAGGGATTTCTGAGGTATCCAGAATTCCTTCATCTTTGGCAATAAGTAGATAATAATGGTAATAAAAATAACAGCAACAGGCCCAGCACAGTGGCCCACACCTGTAATCCCAGCACTTTGGGAGAATGAGGCAGGTGGATCACTTGAAGTCAGGAGTTCAAGACCAGGCTGGCCAACATGGGAAAATCCCATTTCTATAAAAAATACAAAAATTAGCTGAGTACTGTGGCGTGTGCCTGTAATCCCAGCTACTCAGTAGGCTGAATCATAAGAATAATTTGAATCTGGGAGGTGAAGATTGCAGTGAGCTTAGATCGCGCCCCTGCACTCTGACCTTTATGACAGAACTCCACTCCATCTAAAAAAAAAAAAAAAAAACCACACGAAAAACAAAAAAACACGCAAAAAACCCAGCAACAATAATAGGTAACATTTCTTGAAGGCTTACTTTGTACCAGGTAGTATTTGAACTTCTTTATATATTAGATAATTCGATCCTCACAACTCTATAGGATGAGTATTTTATTTCCTGACCCTTCTATTTAAAAGTACAACCCCCCCCACCCGGCACTATTTCTCTTTCCTGCTTTATTTTTCTTCATAGAAAAATATCACTCATAAGTATAACATACTTTATTATCTATCCTGTGTGGTAGCAGCCCCTTCTCTCAATTATGAGCTCCATGAAATCAGGGAGTCAGTTTTGTCCACTGCTGTATTCCCAGTGCCTAGAACAGTGCCTGGAATATGGTAGGTACCTAGTGAATATTGGTTGAATGAATGCGTCTTGGTTTTACAGATGAGGAAACTATAAATTTCCCGGGTCATACATTCGGTAATAGGACAGTTATGTACACTGAAATGTTCTCTAAAATCTTTGATGGAACTAAAATTCTTTTAGCTTTTGGACAGCTACATCTCCAGGAGTGTGAAATGACCTTCAGCACTGGATTTGGTGGATTTTCCTTTTTCTAATCCCTAGAGTTCCATTTAATGAGCCTTTGGGCTCTTGAGCTGCCTTATAAATTGAACACTTTTTTCTTTCTCCAGCTTTCACTCAGGAAACACAAAATGTGGCTTGTCCTTTTTTTTTTTTTTTTTGAGACTGGGTCTCACTCTGTCACCCAGGTTGGAGTGCAAGTGCACGATGATGGTTCATTGCAACCTCTGCCTCCCAGGCTCAAGCAATCCTCCCAACTCAGCCTCCCAAGTAGCTGGGAATACAAGGTTGTGCCACCACTCCCGGCTAATTTTTTTGTATTTTTTGTAGAGATGGGGTTTGTCCAGGCTGGCCTCGAACTCCTGGACTCAAGTGATTCGTCTACCTGGGCCTCCCAAAGTGCTGGAGTTACAGGCATGAGCCACTATGGCTAGCCCTGACTTGTCTTTTATTGTGAAATTTTAATAACAGCTAAGACTTGAAAATTAACATTTTATAAATTTTCTTTTAGACTACTAAGTGATATTATACTAAGTATCTAAGGTTTGCAATACTTAGTGATAGTATAAACTCAAAAGGGTTCAGTGCCTCATTCTCTTTTACTCTTTCCCTTTAGTAGGTAGGTGACAGAGGACTAGGTCATGCAGTTGAGACTTGGTCCAAGATTACTCAGTAAGCCACTTGTCCCAGAATATTTATTTATTTACTTATTTTTGAGATGGAACCTTGCTCTGTCGCCCAGGCTGGAGTGCAGTGGCATGATCTTGGCTCACTGCAACCCCCGCCTCCTGGGTTCAAGCGATTCTCCTGCCTTAGCCTCTTGAGTAGCTGAGATTATAGGTGCATGCCACCACGCCCGGCTAATTTTTTGTATTTTTAGTAGAGACTTGGTTTCATTGTGTTAGCCAGGATTGTCTCGATCTCCTGACCTCGTGATCCACCTTCCTGGACCTCCCAAAATGCTAGGATTACAGGCGTGAGTCACCGCGCCTGGACCCTAGAACTGTTTATGACAGTACACTTTATGCACATAACACACTCACATGTCTTTAAGCTTGGTGACTTGTGTGGCTTTTTCAAAGGAAATTTGATTCTGGAAGTGGTTACGTAGAATGTGAATGGCTGAGGTCTGGTTATTGGTGAGGCCTAGGGGAAGAGAAGAAAGGAAACAAAAGTCTTAGAACTTCAAATAGGCCCTGATGACTAGAAGGACGGTTCTACTAAGAGAATGTGTGTAGTCAGAAAGTGAAGAGTCATTTGTTTAAAATTTTACTTTTTTTCTTGTTCCTGGCATGTAAGGTCATATCCATACTTTGTGTTATAATTTCTTCTTACAAATTCCATTGATAATCCCTATTCTTGGATAGCAATGAGCAGCATTACTTCTTTTTTATTTTTTTAAAAAATTTAAATTTTTTGTTGAAATGGGGGTCCTGCTATATTGCCCAGGCTGGTATCCAATTTCTGGGCTCAACTGATCCTCCTGCCTCAGCCTCCCAAAGTGCTGGGATTACAGTTGTGAGCTAACATGCCTGGTTGTACCTTTTAATTTTTGTGTTCAGTCAACATTAACTCTGAGTCACAGTAAGCTTTTTTTCCCTCCCTGTCATGTTATGGACATAGAAGTTTTTTGGTTTTTGTTTAGGGTGTTTCTCCTTAGGTTCTAGAACATCAAGAAATGGGTTACAGTCATTTTCCTCTCTTCTCCATGCTGTTCCCTTTCTTTCCTTTTTTTTTTTTTTTTTTTTTTTAGACGGAGTCTCTCTCTGTCGCCTAGGCTGGAGTGCAGTGGCGCGATCTCCACTCACTGCAAGCTCCGCCTCCGTGGTTCACACCATTCTCCTGCCTCAGCCTCCCATGTAGCTGAGACTACAGGCACCTGCCACCGCGCCTGGTTAATTTTTGTAATTTTAGTAGAGACGGGGTTTCACTGTGTTAGCCAGGATGGTCTCGATCTCCTGACCTCGTGATCTGCCCGTCTCGGCCTCCCAAAGTGCTGGGATTACAGGCGTGAGCCATGGCGCCCGGCCTTTTCTTTTTTTTGTTTTTTTTGGAGACAGAACATTGCTCTGTGGCCCAGGCTGGAGTATAGTGTCATGATCTCAGCTCACTGCAACCTCCACCCCCCAGGTTCAAGTAACTCTGGTGCCTCAGCCTCCCTAGTAGCTGGGATGACAGGCATGCGCCACCACACCCTGATAATTTTTGTATTTTTTTGTAGAGATGGGATTTTACCATGTTGCCCAGGCTGACCTCAAACTCCTGGACTCAAATGATCTACCCCTCATCGGTCTCCCAAAATGCTGGGATTATAGGCATGAGCTACCATGTCAGGCCTCTTTTCCATTTTTAAAAATCAAGGACTGTCTCCAACATATTAAAGTTCACAAAAAATAATATAAACACACATGTACTCACTGGCTAGGCTTAATAAAAAACATTTAGTCATGTTTACTTTAAAGCTTTTTTTTTTTTTGAGAAATAAGCATTAAAGAGTTGAAGTCTCCTTTCTATCTTTTCATAATTCTGTTCTTCCCTCTTCCTTCCTTGAGATCTTCACTATTCTGAGGTTAATTTGGATCTTTCTACTCCTTATTACCACAGAAGAGTAATTTCTTAATGAATTTGACCATATTTTAAACTTCTGATTTCAGTGGGCAGGTAACTCATTTTAGAGTTTCTGTATCGTGAGCCATTTTCAATGACTCAACTAGATTGTTTTCATCGTTGATTCCTCATTTCTGGGCAACAGCATAATGTTCTCATTTGAGCCATTTCTGAAGATTGTGTTTAACTATTTAAAATATTTTTGGTGGTCTCATCATCAGATGTGATTTTTTTTTTTTTTTTTTTTTTTGAAACGGAGTCTCGTTCTGTTGCCAGGCTGGAGTGCAGTGTGATCTCGGCTCACTGTAACCTCCTTCTCCCAGTTTCAATCAAGTCTCCTGCCTCAGCTACCTGAGTAGCTAGGACTATAGGTGCATGCCACCACGCCCAGCTAATTTTTTGTATTTTTAGTGGAGACGGGGTTTCACCATGTTAGCCAGGATGGTCTCTATCTCCTGACTTTGTGATCCACCCACCTTGGCCTCCCAAAGTGCTGGGATTACAGGTGTGAACCACTGCACTTGGCCAGATATGATATTCAGTATCTTATATAGATATTTCTGTTGCACGAAGTCAGGGACCCTAAACAGAGGGATGGCTGGAGCCGTGGCAGAGGAACGTAAATTGTGAAGCTTTCTTGGACATTTATCAGTTCCCAAATAATACTGTTATAATTTCTTATGCCTCTCTTACTTTAATCTCTTAATCCGGTTATCTTTGTAAGCTGAGGATGTACATCACCTCAAGGCCACTATGATGATTGTGTTAACTGTACAAATTGATTGTAAAACGTGTGTTTGAACAATATGAAATCAGTGCACCTTGAAAAAGAACAGAATAACAGTGATTTTAGGGAGCAAGGGAAGACAGCCATAAGGTCTGACTGCCTGTGGGGTCGGGCAAAATAGAGCCATATTTTTCTCTTGCAGAGAGCCTATAAACGGATGTGCAAGTAGGGAAGATATTGCTAAATTCTTTTCCTAGCAAGGAATATTAATAATTAATACCCTGGGGAAGGAATGCATTCCTGGAGGGAGGTCTATAAATGGCTGCTCTGGATTGTCTGTCTTAGGCGGCTGAGATGAGGACTGAAAACTGCCCTGGTCTTGTGCTGTACCCTCAGGCTTATTTGGGTGGGGAAAAAACCCCACCCTGGTAAATTTGAGGTCAGACCAGTTCTCTGCTCTTGAACCCTGTTTTGTGTTGTGTAAGATGTTTATCAAGACAGTACCTGCACCACTGAACATAGACCCTTGTCAGTAATTTTGCTTTTGCCCTTTGCCTTGTGATCTTTGTTGGACCCTTATCAAGAGTTCTGATTTTGTCCTCTTTCTGCCCTTGTCCTCTTTCCTCAGAAGCATATGATCTTTGTTCTCCTTTTTGCCCTTTGAAGCATGTGATCTTTATGACCTACTCCCTGTTCTTACACCCCCTCCCCTTTTGAAATCCTTAATACAAACTTGCTGGTTTTGCAGCTCAGGTGGGCATCACAGTCCTACTGATATGTGATGTCACCCCCAGAGGCCCAGCTGTAAAATTCCTCTCTTTGTACTCTCTCTTTATTTCTTAACCGGCCGACACTTATGGAAAATAGAACCTATGTTGAAATATTGGGGGTGAGTTCCCCTGATATATTTCCTTAGTGACATTCCTGCGATCTCCTTTAGAAAGTCTTTCTATTCACTTTCTATAACCAGGGAAGGAGAGATTGAGGAGAAGAGACAAAGGATGATTTTATGTTTTTCAGTCCAAGTCATTATTTGATGAGAAACTGATATTACAAGCTTCAAAAACTCAAGATATGTATTCAACATGTAGTAGGACAAGTATCTCTTAGTTTAATAGTCTATACATTTTTGATGCATGATAATATGTTCTTGTAGACAGTAGCATGAAAATTTTAATGAGATATTGCAGTACGTTTATGGTTAGTTAGACATGAGGACAGTGCTAAAGGAGAAAATCTAATGACTGTGTTGTTTATTTTGTCAAAATATGCTACCTAGCTCCAGAGTTTCCTATTTTGGAGAAGCAGAACTGGTTGATTCATCTTCATTATATCCGGAAAGATTATGAAGCCTGCAAGGTAAGAGATTGCCATGATAATAAAAATGAGAGGCGGGGGATGTTGGGTAGGCAACTAACAGTGCCTACTGAACAAAGTGTGGCAGTTTATATCTCAGTGATAAAATATGAATTCCTTTTTCCCCACACTTCATACACTGGTGATCTTTTGCTATGATAATGATGTTTAACATACAACCTCAAAATTTCAGTGACCCCCAACAAACAGATATTTATTAATTGCTCATGGGCTTTCAGATCAGCTATGGGTGGCTGGGTTTGACTGCAGGCTGTGGGTCAGGTTCAAGTGTGTTCCATGTGTCTTCTCATGTCAAGAGCAAGTCTCTGGGGACATGTTGGTCTTCTGGTGGAGGCAGGTGTTCAACTCAACATATTAACTTTTTTATCTTTGGATAGATGAAAAATGGTATTTGTCGAATTCTTTCTTTCTTTCTTTTTTTTTTTTTTGAGGTGAAGTCTCACTCTGTCACCTAGGCTGGAGTGCAGTGGCATGATCTTGGCTCATTGCAGCCTCTGCCTCCCAGGTTCAAGCGATTCTTCTGCCTCAGCCTCCCGAGTAGCTGGGACTACAGATGAGTGTCACCACGCCTGACTAATTTTTTGTATTTTTAGTAGAGATGGGGGTTCACCATATTGCCAGGCTGGACTCGAACTCTTGACCTCGTGATCTGCCCGCCTTGGCCTCCCAAGTGCTGGGATTACAGGCGTGAGCCACCGCATCTGGCCCTGAGTTTTATTTTTTAATTTTCCTCTTATTGCAAGGTTGATCATCATGTGTATATTTAAAAACCATTGGTATTTCTCTTTCTCTATATCTTTGGTAATATACCATATATGTTACAAACTTGCAGGCAGACAGTGGTAGTACTGACATGCAGAGTGTATCCTTGGTGTCATCTTTTTTGGCATCCAGAGCTTTGTGATCCATCTAAGGTTTTCGGTTTATACCTATGGCATTTATACCTATGGCAATGCACAGAACTGATTCATACTGATATGACAAAGATTCATACCAGTTTTTGCTTTTGTTTTTTTTTTTAGATGGTTTTGTGCTCTTATTGCCCAGGCTAGAGCGCGCAGTGGTGCAATATTGGCTCACTGCAACCTCCGCCTTCTGGTTTCAAGCAATTCTCCTGCCTCAGCCTCTCAAGTCGCTGGGATGACAGGCACCCACCACCACGCCCAGCTAATTTTTTTTTCTGTATTTTCAGTAGAGATGGGGTTTCACCATGTTGGTCAGGCTGGTCTGGAACTGCTGACCTCATGATCCACCCGCCTTGGCCTCCCAAAGTGCTGGGATTACAGGCGTGAGCCACCGCGCCTGGCCTTTTGTATTTTTAGTAGAGACGGGGTTTCACCATATTGGTTAGGCTGATCTTGAACTCCTGACCTTGTAATCTGCCCTCCTTGGTCTCCCAAAGTTCTGGGATTACAGGCATGAGCCACTGCACCTGGCCTGTCCATGTCTACTTTTTCTTAAAGACACCTGAAGAAACTTAACCACTGCTCAGAAGCATTTTTCTTCCACTTTCAGGATATTATCAAAGAACAGCTTCAGGAGACTCAGGGATTGTGTGACTATGCTATCTACGTCCAAGGTAAGACACTTGTCTTCTTGCTAGAGAAATACACTTTTCCTAGGTTCTTGAAAAAGAGCAGGCAATTTAAGAAACAAGTTCAAGTATAGTCATGCACCGCTTAACAGTGGAGATATGTTCTAAGAAATGTGTTGTTAGGCAATTTTGTCATTGTGTGACCATTACATAGAGTGTACTTACACAAACATAGATGGATGATATAGTGTACTACACACATAGGCTATATGATGTAGTCTGTTGCTCCCAGACTACAAACCTGTATGAGCAGGTGTACTGAATACTGTAGGCAGTTGTAAACAGTAGTAAGTATATCTAAACATAGAAAAGGTACTGTAAAAATACGGTATAAAAGATAAAAAATAGTACTAGTACACCTGTAGAGAGTACTTACTGTGGATGGACTGGAAGTTGCTCTGGGTGAGTTAGTGGTGAGTGAATGTGAATGCCTAGGACATTATCGTATACTACT
>NW_022317262.1:0-10580 GCF_002776525.5 Piliocolobus tephrosceles
ACTACCATTATAGTATTGTGTGTGTCCTAGTTTTTAACAAAAAAGTTTAAAAGTAAAAAAAAATAAAAATACAAACTTTTAAGAATAGCATAAAGAGCCGGGTGTCGTGGCTCATGCCTACAATCCCAGCACTTTGAGAGGCTGAGGCAGGAGGACTGCTTGAGCCCAGGAGTTCAAGACCAGCCTGGGCAACATAGTGAGACTCTGTATCTACCAAAAAAAGAAAAGAAAAAAGAAAAATTAAAAACCTTATAGAATAAGGACATAAAGAAACTATTTTTGTACAGATGTACACTGTTGTTGTGTGTTTTAAGTATTACCCCAAAAGAGCCAAAAAGTTTTAAAGTTTATAAAGTAAAAAGTTACAGCAAACTAGTTTATCATTGTAGAAAAAATATTTTAAAATAAATTAAGTGTATGCTAAGTGTACAGTGTTTATGAAGTCTATAGTAGTATACGATAATGTCCTAGGCATTCACATTCACTCACCACTAACTCACCCAGAGCAACTTCCAGTCCATCCACAGTAAGTACTCTCTACAGGTGTACTAGTACTATTTTTTATCTTTTATACCGTATTTTTACAGTACCTTTTCTATGTTTAGATATACTTACTACTGTTTACAACTGCCTACAGTATTCAGTACACCTGCTCATACAGGTTTGTAGTCTGGGAGCAACAGACTACATCATATAGCCTATGTGTGTAGTACACTATATCATCCATCTATGTTTGTGTAAGTACACTCTATGTAATGGTCACACAATGACAAAATTGCCTAACAACACATTTCTTAGAACATATCTCCACTGTTAAGCAGTGCATGACTATACTTGAACTTGTTTCTTAAATTGCCTGCTCTTTTTCAAGAACCTAGGAAAAGTGTATTTCTCTAGCAAGAAGACAAGTGTCTTACCTTGGACGTAGATAGCATAGTCACACAATCCCTGAGTCTCCTGAAGCTGTTCTTTGATAATATCCTGAAAGTGGAAGAAAAATGCTTCTGAGCAGTGGTTAAGTTTCTTCAGGTGTCTTTAAGAAAAAGTAGCCATGGACAGGCCAGGTGCAGTGGCTCATGCCTGTAATCCCAGAACTTTGGGAGACCAAGGAGGGCAGATTACAAGGGTCAGGAGTTCAAGATCAGCCTAACCAATATGGTAAAATCCTGTCTCTACTAAAAATACAAAAGGCCAGGCACGGTGGCTCACGCCTGTAATCCCAGCACTTTGGGAGGCCAAGGCGGGTGGATCATGAGGTCAGCAGTTCCAGACCAGCCTGACCAACATGGTGAAACCCCGTCTCTACTGAAAATACAGAAAAAAAAAATTAGCTGGGCGTGGTGGTGGGCGCCTGTCATCCCAGCGACTTGAGAGGCTGAGGCAGGAGGATTGCTTGAAACCGGAAGGCGGAGGTTGCAGTGAGCCAATATTGCACCACTGCGCGCTCTAGCCTGCGCAATAAGAGCACAACTCCATCAAAAAAAAAAAAAAAAAACTGGTATGAATCTTTGTCATATCAGTATGAATCAGTTCTGTGCATTGCCATAGGTATAAATGCCATAGGTATAAACCGAAAACCTTAGATGGATCACAAAGCTCTGGATGCCAAAAAAGATGACACCAAGGATACACTCTGCATGTCAGTACTACCACTGTCTGCCTGCAAGTTTGTAACATATATGGTATATTACCAAAGATATAGAGAAAGAGAAATACCAATGGTTTTTAAATATACACATGATGATCACCCTTGCAATAAGAGGAAAATTAAAAAATAAAACTCAGGGCCAGATGCGGTGGCTCACGCCTGTAATCCCAGCACTGTGGGAGGCCAAGGCGGGCAGATCACGAGGTCAAGAGTTCGAGTCCAGCCTGGCAATATGGTGAAACCCCATCTCTACTAAAAATACAAAAAATTAGTCAGGCGTGGTGACACTCATCTGTAGTCCCAGCTACTCGGGAGGCTGAGGCAGAAGAATCGCTTGAACCTGGGAGGCAGAGGCTGCAATGAGCCAAGATCATGCCACTGCACTCCAGCCTAGGTGACAGAGTGAGACTTCACCTCAAAAAAAAAGAAAGAAAGAAAGAAAGAACTCGACAAATACCATTTTTCATCTATCCAAAGATAAAAAAGTTAATATGTTGAGTTGAACACCTGCCTCCACCAGAAGACCAACATGTCCCCAGAGACTTGCTCTTGACATGAGAAGACACATGGAACACACTTGAACCTGACCCACAGCCTGCAGTCAAACCCAGCCACCCATAGCTGATCTGAAAGCCCATGAGCAATTAATAAATATCTGTTTGTTGGGGGTCACTGAAATTTTGAGGTTGTATGTTAAACATCATTATCATAGCAAAAGATCACCAGTGTATGAAGTGTGGGGAAAAAGGAATTCATATTTTATCACTGAGATATAAACTGCCACACTTTGTTCAGTAGGCACTGTTAGTTGCCTACCCAACATCCCCCTGCCTCTCATTTTTATTAGCATGGCAATCTCTTACCTTGCAGGCTTCATCCAGTTCTGCTTCTCCAAAACAGGAAACTCTGGAGCTAGGTAGCATATTTTGACAAAACAAACAACACAGTCATTAGATTTTCTCCTTTAGCACTGTCCTCATGTCTAACTAACCATAAACGTACCGCAATATCTCATTAAAATTTTCATGCTACTGTCTACAAGAACATATTATCATGCATCAAAAATGTATAGACTATTAAACTAAGAGATACTTGTCCTACTACATGTTGAATACATATCTTGAGTTTTTGAAGCTTGTAATATCAGTTTCTCATCAAATAATGACTTGGACTGAAAAACATAAAATCATCCTTTGTCTCTTCTCCTCAATCTCTCCTTCCCTGGTTATAGAAAGTGAATAGAAAGACTTTCTAAAGGAGATCGCAGGAATGTCACTAAGGAAATATATCAGGGGAACTCACCCCCAATATTTCAACATAGGTTCTATTTTCCATAAGTGTCGGCTGGTTGAGAAATAAAGAGAGAGTACAAAGAGAGGAATTTTACACCTGGGCCTCTGGGGGTGACATCACATATCGGTAGGACTGTGATGCCCACCTGAGCTGCAAAACCAGCAAGTTTGTATTAAGGATTTCAAAAGGGGAGGGGGTGTAAGAACAGGGAGTAGGTCATAAAGATCACATGCTTCAAAGGGCAAAAAGGAGAACAAAGATCACATGCTTCTGAGGAAAGAGGACAAGGGCAGAAAGAGGACAAAATCAGAACTCTTGATAAGGGTCCAACAAAGATCACAAGGCAAAGGGCAAAAGCAAAATTACTGACAAGGGTCTATGTTCAGTGGTGCAGGTACTGTCTTGATAAACATCTTAAACAACAGAAAACAGGGTTCGAGAGCAGAGAACTGGTCTAACCTCAAATTTACCAGGGTGGGGTTTTTTCCCCACCCAAATAAGCCTGAGGGTACAGCACGAGACCAGGGCATATTTCAGTCCTTATCTCAGCCACCTAAGACAGACACTCCAGAGCAGCCGTTTATAGGCCTCCCTCCAGGAATGCATTCCTTCCCCAGGGTATTAATTATTAGTATTCCTTGGTAGGAAAAGAATTTAGCAATATCTTCCCTACTTGCACATCCGTTTATAGGCTCTCTGCAAGAGAAAAATATGGCTCTATTTTGCCCGACCCCACAGGCAGTCAGACCTTATGGCTGTCTTCCCTTGCTCCCTAAAATCACTGTTATTCTGTTCTTTTTCAAGGTGCACTGATTTCATATTGTTCAAACACACGTTTTACAATCAATTTGTACAGTTAACACAATCATCATAGTGGCCTTGAGGTGATGTACATCCTCAGCTTACAAAGATAACCGGATTAAGAGATTAAAGTAAGAGAGGCATAAGAAATTATAACAGTATTATTTGGGAACTGATAAATGTCCAAGAAAGCTTCACAATTTACGTTCCTCTGCCACGGCTCCAGCCATCCCTCTGTTTAGGGTCCCTGACTTCGTGCAACAGAAATATCTATATAAGATACTGAATATCATATCTGGCCAAGTGCAGTGGTTCACACCTGTAATCCCAGCACTTTGGGAGGCCAAGGTGGGTGGATCACAAAGTCAGGAGATAGAGACCATCCTGGCTAACATGGTGAAACCCCGTCTCCACTAAAAATACAAAAAATTAGCTGGGCGTGGTGGCATGCACCTATAGTCCTAGCTACTCAGGTAGCTGAGGCAGGAGACTTGATTGAAACTGGGAGAAGGAGGTTACAGTGAGCCGAGATCACACTGCACTCCAGCCTGGCAACAGAACGAGACTCCGTTTCAAAAAAAAAAAAAAAAAAAAAAATCACATCTGATGATGAGACCACCAAAAATATTTTAAATAGTTAAACACAATCTTCAGAAATGGCTCAAATGAGAACATTATGCTGTTGCCCAGAAATGAGGAATCAACGATGAAAACAATCTAGTTGAGTCATTGAAAATGGCTCACGATACAGAAACTCTAAAATGAGTTACCTGCCCACTGAAATCAGAAGTTTAAAATATGGTCAAATTCATTAAGAAATTACTCTTCTGTGGTAATAAGGAGTAGAAAGATCCAAATTAACCTCAGAATAGTGAAGATCTCAAGGAAGGAAGAGGGAAGAACAGAATTATGAAAAGATAGAAAGGAGACTTCAACTCTTTAATGCTTATTTCTCAAAAAAAAAAAAAGCTTTAAAGTAAACATGACTAAATGTTTTATTATTAAGCCTAGCCAGTGAGTACATGTGTGTTTATATTATTTTTTGTGAACTTTAATATGTTGGAGACAGTCCTTGATTTTTAAAAATGGAAAAGGGGCCTGACATGGTGGCTCATGCCTATAATCCCAGCACTTTGGGAGACCGATGAGGGGTAGATCATTTGAGTCCAGGAGTTTGAGGTCAGCCTGGGCAACATGGTAAAATCCCATTTCTACAAAAAAAATACAAAAATTATCAGGGTGTGGTGGCGCATGCCTGTCATCCCAGCTACTAGGGAGGCTGAGGCACCAGAGTTACTTGAACCTGGGGGGTGGAGGTTGCAGTGAGCTGAGATCATGACACTATACTCCAGCCTGGGCCACAGAGCAATGTTCTGTCTCCAAAAAAAACAAAAAAAAGAAAAGGCCGGGCGCCATGGCTCACGCCTGTAATCCCAGCACTTTGGGAGGCCGAGACGGGCAGATCACGAGGTCAGGAGATCGAGACCATCCTGGCTAACACAGTGAAACCCCGTCTCTACTAAAATTACAAAAATTAACCAGGCGCGGTGGCAGGTGCCTGTAGTCTCAGCTACATGGGAGGCTGAGGCAGGAGAATGGTGTGAACCACGGAGGCGGAGCTTGCAGTGAGTGGAGATCGCGCCACTGCACTCCAGCCTAGGCGACAGAGAGAGACTCCGTCTAAAAAAAAAAAAAAAAAAAAAAAGGAAAGAAAGGGAACAGCATGGAGAAGAGAGGAAAATGACTGTAACCCATTTCTTGATGTTCTAGAACCTAAGGAGAAACACCCTAAACAAAAACCAAAAAACTTCTATGTCCATAACATGACAGGGAGGGAAAAAAAGCTTACTGTGACTCAGAGTTAATGTTGACTGAACACAAAAATTAAAAGGTACAACCAGGCATGTTAGCTCACAACTGTAATCCCAGCACTTTGGGAGGCTGAGGCAGGAGGATCAGTTGAGCCCAGAAATTGGATACCAGCCTGGGCAATATAGCAGGACCCCCATTTCAACAAAAAATTTAAATTTTTTAAAAAAATAAAAAAGAAGTAATGCTGCTCATTGCTATCCAAGAATAGGGATTATCAATGGAATTTGTAAGAAGAAATTATAACACAAAGTATGGATATGACCTTACATGCCAGGAACAAGAAAAAAAGTAAAATTTTAAACAAATGACTCTTCACTTTCTGACTACACACATTCTCTTAGTAGAATCATCCTTCTAGTCATCAGAGCCTATTTGAAATTCTAAGACTTTTGTTTCCTTTCTTCTCTTCCCCTAGGCCTCACCAATAACCAGACCTCAGCCATTCACATTCTACGTAACCACTTCCAGAATCAAATTTCCTTTGAAAAAGCCACACAAGTCACCAAGCTTAAAGACATGTGAGTGTGTTATGTGCATAAAGTGTACTGTCATAAACAGTTCTAGGGTCCAGGCGCGGTGACTCACGCCTGTAATCCTAGCATTTTGGGAGGTCCAGGAAGGTGGATCATGAGGTCAGGAGATCGAGACAATCCTGGCTAACACAATGACACCAAGTCTCTACTAAAAATACAAAAAATTAGCCGGGTGTGGTGGCATGCACCTATAATCTCAGCTACTCGAGAGGCTAAGGCAGGAGAATCGCTTGAACCCAGGAGGCGGGGGTTGCAGTGAGCCGAGATCATGCCACTGCACTCCAGCCTGGGCGACAGAGCAAGATTCCATCTCAAAAATAAGTAAATAAATAAATATTCTGGGACAAGTGGCTTACTGAGCAATCTTGGACCAAGTCTCAACTGCATGACCTAGTCCTCTGTCACCTACCTACTAAAGGGAAAGAGTAAAAGAGAATGAGGCACTGAACCCTTTTGAGTTTATACTATCACTAAGTATTGCAAACCTTAGATACTTAGTATAATATCACTTAGTAGTCTAAAAGAAAATTTATAAAATGTTAATTTTCAAGTCTTAGCTGTTATTAAAATTTCACAATAAAAGACAAGTCAGGGCTAGCCATAGTGGCTCATGCCTGTAACTCCAGCACTTTGGGAGGCCCTGGTAGACGGATCACTTGAGTCCAGGAGTTCGAGGCCAGCCTGGACAAACCCCATCTCTACAAAAAATACAAAAAAATTAGCCGGGAGTGGTGGCACAACCTTGTATTCCCAGCTACTCGGGAGGCTGAGTTGGGAGGATTGCTTCAGCCCGGGAGGCAGAGGTTGCAATGAACCATCATCGTGCACTTGCACTCCAACCTGAGTGACAGAGTGAGACCCAGTCTCAAAAAAAAAAAAAAAAAAAAAGGACAAGCCACATTTTGTGTTTCCTGAGTGAAAGCTGGAGAAAAAAGTGTTCAATTTGTAAGGCAGCTCAAGAGCCCAAAGGCTCATTAAATGGAACTCTAGGGATTAGAAAAAGGAAAATCCACCAAATCCAGTGCTGAAGGTCATTTCACGCTCCTGGAGATGTAGCTGTCCAAAAGCTAAAAGAATTTTAGTTCCATCAAAGATTTTAGAGAACATTTCAGTGTACATAACTCTCCTATTACCAAATGTATGACCTGGGAAATGTATAGTTTCCTCATCTGCAAAACCAAGACGCATTCATTCAACCAATATTCACTAGGTACCTACCATATTCCAGGCACTGTTCTAGGCACTGGGAATACAGCAGTGGACAAAACTGACTCCCTGATTTCATGGAGCTCATAATTGAGAGAAGGGGCTGCTACCACACAGGATAGATAATAAAGTATGTTATGAGTGATATTTTTCTATGAAGAAAAATAAAGCAGGAAAGAGAAATAGTGCCGGGTGGGGGGGTTGTACTTTTAAATAGAAGGGTCAGGAAATAAAATACTCATCCTATAGAGTTATGAGGATCGAATTATCTAATATATAAAGAAGTTCAAATACTGCCTGGTACAAAGTGAGACTTAAAGAAATGTTACCTATTATTGTTGCTGGGTTTTTTGCGTGTTTTTTTGTTTTTCGTGTGGTTTTTTTTTTTTTTTTTAGATGGAGTGGAGTTCTGTCATAAAGGTCAGAGTGCAGGGGCACGATCTAAGCTCACTGCAATCTCCACCTCCCAGATTCAAATTATTCTTATGATTCAGCCTACTGAGTAGCTGGGATTACAGGCACACGCCACAGTACTCAGCTAATTTTTGTATTTTTTATAGAAATGGGGTTTTCCCATGTTGGCCAGCCTGGTCTTGAACTCCTGACCTCAAGTGATCCACCTGCCTCATTCTCCCAAAGTGCTGGGATTACAGGTGTGGGCCACTGTGCTGGGCCTGTTGCTGTTATTTTTATTACCATTATTATCTACTTATTGCCAAAGATGAAGGAATTCTGGATACCTCAGAAATCCCTAGAGTCTATGAATCCTGAATTTACAATTAGAATTTTACCTGCAAATGTATAAGTTGAATTTCTGGTATTCCAAATCATTGCTCACTCCAACTCCCCCCTAAAAATGGGGATACTGGTTCTTATATGCTTTCACAGGTATTATGAGAACTACTAGTTGAAAGATCCTCCAAAAAATATAAATAATGTAAATGCAGAGCAGAATCTCCCCTATTTTGCAATAAAGCAGAGTGATCACCTCCAATGCTACATTTCAGGAGCCAATGTTACCACAGAGGCCAGGTAGCCAGCTGATGAGATGAAGACAAGGTAATGGCTTTTAGTGAGTTATAAAAAAGACCTCATTCACATCCCAGCTCCCACACTACCCCTCCACCATCACCAAGACAGTGGGGGCAGAAGGCTGGCAACCTAGGAACAATACTTTCTTGCCACTTCTCTTGCCCCATTCTACTCTTTTGTAACATCTCTTTCCCTTCTTTCTCCCTTTAAGGATGCACCTCACATATTTTAAACAATTCCAGAAGTGAATAAACATGACACCTCAAGAATTCTCCCCTATAATTTGCCCTAGGTGCTAAATTCTCTTTGAAGAATTTCAAATTCTGCTTAGGCTCAAAAATCAAACCTTTACATGACACTTTGATTAATGCTAGGGGTAGTATGCTAGCTATGTAAGTGCTAAGCAGAAAACTATTATGGTTCAGATTTTTAGTTGAAAAATGTACTAAATAACTAAGGCTTTTGTAAATACATTGCAAGTAAAGCCTTCTTTAAAAAAGACTCATCAAAGAAAGGATTTCTTCCAGGACTAGCAGACATGTAGCACATAAAAGTTTTCACATGTAGAATTTCAATCTCGATTCAATACCAGCCTTCTATGGGACCTAGGGCAAGTTATTTCACCTCTCTGGGCCTCCATTTATCCCTGCTATAATTTTCACCCAAAAATCCAAAGAATCTGAAAATGGTCATTCAATCAATGTTAATTTCCTCATGCCAAACAGGAATTATAACACTTTTCTACCTCAATAGGATATCTGGGGCATCAAAAGAGATAACAAATCTTGAAAAGAATATAAATGTAAGACATTTTCATTACTATCATTTTGAGCTCTGTATCAGTCAGAGCCTAAGAAAAAACCACTTGAGGACTTGAAACACAAGGATTTTAATGCAGAGAACAGGCAATGGAAGAAACGAGAGGCCCAACAGGGAATGGTGAGACAAATCAGAAGTCTGCATGAGCGAAAAGCCACTACTACTCTGAGGCCTGAAGGTCAGGGAGGGAAGCCCTGGCTTCTCCTTCCTCTTGCCTTGTAATCTCCTGCCAGTTCCTCCACTTGCTAATCCAGCCAGAAACTGCTGACATAGAAGCCTAGGAAGAAAAGGAGCCTGCAAGAGTCAGTTCCTCACTATACCAAAAAGAGAAGAGAACGCAAGGAATGCATCTCAGGGCAAACAGGACCAGGATCAAGAGGAACATCTACTCTGTTCAGGGACATAAATGATAAAGGAAGAGGAAGAGACTGGGCTGAATCAGTATTGACTCAACGGTATATGCTAGAAGCTGGCCTTTAATTTTTAAATTATATTGCTGCTATCCAGTTTCTTTGCTTCTCATTAGCTTAACAGGAAATGAGGAAGAAAAAAAGTCATATAAAAGATTAGTTAATTCTGGTTTTATGCTATAGCTTAGATTATTTAAAATTATTTTACTTCCTCAAAACTTAACAATTATTTCCTTGTTAAGGGTGTGTGTGTGTGTATATGTATCTCAGTGTTTTCTCTCCTATTATTCCAATGAATATTCATATAAGGCCAGTGAGTTATGCAATTCAGAGAATATTCCCACATTACAAAAGAGGAAATTAAGGCCCTAAAGGTTAAGTAAATTGTCCACATTCAACAAGTAGTTAATGCAAGAGGCAGGACTATCACCCAGGTCTCCAAGGTTACCCATTAAACTACAACAAGTTTCTGCCCAATCATAAAGGATTTTCTAATATTAAAATGTAAATGTTTGGGCTGTCAATTAGACATAACTGAGCAACACAACATTAATGATTTTAAAGCGGCCAGACGCGGTGGCTCATGCCTGTCATCCTAGCACTTTGGGAGGCCTAGGCGGGCAGATCACGAGGTCAGGTGGTCGAGACCATCATAGCCAACATGGTGAAACCCCGTCTCTACGAAAAATACAAAATAATAATAATAATAATAATAATAATAATAATAATAATTAGCTGGGCCTGGCGGCACACACCTGTAGTGCCAGCTACCTGGGAGGCTGAGGCAGGTGAATTGCTTGAATCCAGGAGGCAGACGTTGAGATGAGCGGAGATTGCGCCACTGGGCTCCAGCCTGGCGACAGAGCAAGACTCCATCTCAGAAAAATAACAATGATTTTAAAGCTTTTCTTTTCTTTTTTTTCTTTTAAAGCAGTGCTTCAATTTTTTTTTTTTTTTTTTTTTTTT
>NW_022317262.1:10680-16157 GCF_002776525.5 Piliocolobus tephrosceles
TTGAGAGGGAGTCTTGCGCTGTCACCCAGGCTGGAGTGCAGTGGCGCGATCTCGGCTCATTGCAAGCTCCGCCTCTCGGGTTCACGCCATTCTCCTGACTCAGCCTCCCGAGTAGCTGGACTACAGGCGCCCACCACCACACCCAGCTAATTTTTTGTATTTTTAGTGGAGATGGGGTTTCACTGTTAGCCAGGATGGTCCCGATCTCCTGACCTCATGATCCACCCGCCTCAGCCTCCCAAAGTGCTGGGATTACAGGCGTGAGCCACCGCACACTGCCAGTAGCACTTTCAATATACCAAAGTAGGAAGACTTTCAAATGATTTTTAAAAATAACTAGTTGGTTTTCTTAAAAATACATACTTACAGTAAAACAAAATTCAAAGGGCACATAGGATATTAAACAAAAGACCCACTCCATTCCTATCCCTCACCAGAGGGGAAGAATTTCTTGAGTATTTTCAAGGAATTTCTATGCACATATAAGCATACGAGCAAGTGTGTGTGTGTGTGTGTTCATACATCTTTATTTCACACAGGGGGATTATATTAACCACATTTCAAAAACTGCTTGCTAATATTTACTGAGCCTAAATATATCCTTGGTGACCCTGAAAATCCTACTCCTAAATATGTATGTGTGTACGACTCTTCATGGTGGCATTATTCATAATACATCAAAATAAAAACATCTCAAATGTTCATCAAGTATAAAATGAATAGACTTAGGTAGAGCCCCATAATGGAATATATACAAGGAAGAAAACAATCAACCACTACTGCATGCAACAACATAGATGAATCTCACAAACGTAATTCTGAACAAAGAAGCCAGATATTAAAAAGTACATCCTGCATGATTCCATTTACATTAAATTCAAAAGCAGGCAAAACTGATCTAGAAGATAGAAGTTAAATATAAGTTACTACCTTTGGGAGGGGTGGTTAATGACTGGTAGGGAATAAGGAGGCAGCCTGGAGGGCACTGATAATATTCTATACCTTAATCTAGATGGTGATTACATGGGTATGTTTACTTTGTAAAAATTCACTGCACAGTACAATTATGATTTATGTATGTACTTTTCTGCATATGTATTTCAATAGAAAGGTATCCAAAATTACTGATTGAGCCAAATTAGACATTTTCTAAAACCAAAAAATTAGTTTCTGCGATATTAATGCAGAAAAGGGAGGGGACACACAACTCAGCCTGGGGTAAGGATCCAGATTTCCCAGACAAGACACAGAAGGCATTCATCACAAAAGAAAAATAATAGTAAATCGGCCTTCATCAAAATTAAAACTTCTGATCATCGAAAGACACCTTAACAAAATGAAGGTAGGCTGGGGGGAAATACTGACCACAAATATAACAGACAAAGGACTTACATTCAGAATATATAAAGAAGTCTCACAAATCAATAAGGAAAAAAGAAATTTAAAAATAGGCAAAAAACTTGAGCAGGCACTACACAAAAGATATGACCAGTAAGTATATGAAAAGGTGTTCAACATCACTAGTCATTAGGGTAATGCAAATTAAAATCACAATAAAACACAATACAAACCACCAGTAAGTCTAATATGAAAAAGCCTGATAGTAACAAATGTTGGCAAGAAAGTAGGCAAATAGAATCCTCACACGTTGCTGGTGGTGGGATAAAACTGTACAACCACTTTGAAAAATACTTTGGCAATTTATTAAGTTAAAAGGAACAGTTCACATATGACCCAGCAATTCCACTCCCTAGGCACTTATTCAAGTGAAAACACATGCCACATGCACATACAAAAAAAAACCAGTAAATACATGTTCAGGCCGGGCGCGGTGGCTCATGCCTGTAATCCCAGCACTTTGGGAGGCCGAGGCGGGCGGATCATGAGGTCAGGAATTCGAGACCAGCGTGGCCAATATGGTGAAACGCTGTCTCTAAGAAAAATACAAAAATTAGCCGGGCATGGTGGCACACGCCTGTAGTTGCAGCTACTCAGGAGGTTGAAGCTGAAGAATCGATTGAACCCGGGAAACGGAGGTTGCAGTGAGCTAAGATTGCACCACTGCACTCCAGCCTGGGCAACAAAGCAAGACTCCATAAATAAATAAATAAATAAATAAATAAATAATCATACGAACTTTCACAGTACTCAAAAACTAGAAACGCTGCAAATGTTCATTAACAGGAGAATGGACAAACAATGGTATATGCATGCAACTGAATATCAGACAGCATTTTCAAATAAAAGAACTACTGATACATATAACAACATGGATGAATCTCCAAAACAACATATTGTATAAAAGTTGCCAAAAGCTAAATAGTAGATACTGTATGGCTCTCTTTGTGTGAAGTTTAAGCACAACTTATAGGAAAGTTCAAAATCAATTTATAGGGGCAGAAATCAGAATGATGGTTGCATCTGGGGAAGTGAAGCAGAAGACTTACTGGAAAAAGGCATGAGGAAACTTTCTAGGTGATAAAAATGTTTAATTTGATCTGATGATTACAGGAATATAAATACGTACATGAGTATACATATCTGTCAAAATCCAAGTGCGAACTTCAGATTTAAAGATTTACTAGCATTGAAATTAAAAATAATAGAGAAAAATTAGATATATACTACCTTCCATTTAAATTAGAAGTTAACATTGTTCCTCAAAAATTAAACAGAATTGGCCTAGGCACGGTGGCTCACACCTGTAATCCCAGCACTTTGGGAGGCCGAGGCGGGTGGATCATGAGGTCAGGAGTTCGAGACCAGTCTGACCAACATAGTGAGATCCCGTCTCTACTAAAAATACAAAAAATTAGCCAGGTGTGGTGGTGAGCGCCTGTAATACCAGCTACTTGGGAAGCTGAGGCAAGAGAATCACTTGAACCCGGGAGGCAGAGGTTGCAGTGAGAAAAAAAAAAAACAATGCTTAGCTCATCAATGTAATCAGTGGAGTGGTAGAGCAAAAGCCAGATTACAATAGACAAAGAGACTCAGAGGTGAGGATACCGAGACAAGTAAGATAAACCATTCTTTCAAAAAGCTGATCAATGAAAGTCATTTACTATCACAGTAGAAATAGTGAGATTCGGTAACTACTTATCCAAGACTCTGTTAAGAGTGGTTTCATGTAGACTTCAGGGTGAATTAGATAACAACTAAATTACCTTGTAACTCTACAATTCTGTATACACAAGGACCAAAATTAGCAAAAGGAAAAGATTAATGAAGTCAAGAGCATGTATAGCATCTACAAAATCACTTATGAGAAACAAATATATACACAGTAATTAGTCTGTAGAATACATTATTATATACAGTACAGGAAATGACATATTTCTAGAACATCTACAAAGTTCCTACTTTCTACAACCTTTAAATTCTTTAAGAATTACTGACATATAAAGACTCTAAGGAAAACAATCCAAATGCCCATCAACAGACAGATAAACAAAATGTGATATATAATATACATACACTAGAATATTATTCAGCCTTAAAAAGGAATGAAATTCTGATACATGCTACAACATGAATGAACTTTGAAAATGCTGAGTCAAAGAAGCCAGACAGAAAAGGGCAAATATTTTATGATTCACCTTATATGAAAAACCTAGAATAGTCAAATTCATAGATACAGAAAATAGAATGGAGATTACCAGGATCTGGGGAGGCAAGAGGATGTGAGGATTTATTGCTTAATGGGCACAGAGCTTCTCTTTGGAATGATGAAACACTTCTAGAAATGGACAGTGGTGATGGTTACACAACTTTGCAAATGTACTTAATGTCACTGACTTACACACTTAAAAATGGTAAATTTTATGTATATTTTACCATAACAAATTATTCTATTAAAAATTACTCTAAAACCAGATATCAAGCTGAGATCAAGCTTCTCACATAGTGAGTATATTGTCTCAGGTTGTTGACAAAACTCATCCTCAGCTATGGCCACCCCAAAATGGGTAAAGTTTTCAATGAAGATTCCTTTAAGGAAGGAAATAGACTTAAGCAGTAAATCAGTTCACTCACCTCAGTGATGGCTAAGATCTCCAACTGAAAGCCAGAAGAAAGTCACCTAAGGTCACATCATGGGGCAAAACGAAGAGGACTTCAATAGCCTCATGTAGGATATTATTTTCTCAGAACCATCAAGTAGTTCTGATCAACAATTTCATTGCCTGTTCTTGAAAAAGTCCTGATACATTTGGACAAAAATACCACACAGAAATCTGTTTACCCCTTCCACAGTTGGCAGTCATCACCCTCAAAACTAAAGAGTCAAACTAGGATATGGACCTCTCAAGCTGAGGAAGAAAGGGTGAGAGAGAGGGACAACATCCATTCTCAGTCAAAATGCCTCCAGTTGCTACTTGTTCAAATATAGTCTCTCAGCTTGCTAACCCAACTGCTGTGTGAATTCTTTACACACTTACCAACTTCCTGCCTTCTATTTCCAAGTATTATACTACTCAACCAGAGCAGTGGTTCTCAAGGGGAAACAATTTTGCCCCAGAAGGAATAACTGGCAACATCTGGAGACACTTGGTTGTTACAATTAACTGCTACTGTCATTTACTAGGTAGAAGCCAGGGATGTTGTTAACCATCCTACAATATACAGGACAACTCTCCCAACAAAGATTGATCTTGCTCAAAATATCATTCATGCCAAAGCTGAAAAAACCTGAACTAGAGGTTTTAAAAAATCTAAGGATTTCACAGTAAAATGTGACAGCTTTTTATTCAAAGTACTACTTCGATTTTTAATTTGTTAATTAAAGTCCATTAATCCTTAAGGATGATATTTCTCCTGTTTTTGTAATACTTCCCTATATTGTGCTGGATGCAGTGGCTTATGCCTGTAATCCCAGTACTTTGTGGGGCCAAAGCAGGTGGATCACTTGAGGTCAGGAGTTCAAGACCAGCCTGGCCAACACGGTGAAACCCCATCTATACTAAAAATTTAAAAACGAGCCAGACATGGTGGTGCATGCTTGTAATCCCAGCTACTTGGGAGTCTGAGACAGTAGAATCGCTTGAACCCAGGAGGTAGAGGTTGCGGTGAGCTGAGATCGCACCACTGCACTCCAGCCTGGGCGACACAGCAAGTCTCCGTCTCAAAAACAAACAAACAAACAAACATTGTATGAGGTTTAAAAAGCCACTGAAAAATTTACATAACCCAGATGCAATATCTCATGCCTATAATTTCAGTACCTCAGGAGGCGGAAGATGTACTATCACTTGAAGCCAGGAGTTCAAAACCAGCCTGGGCAACAGAGCCAGACCCCTGTGTTTCTAGAAAAAATTTTAAAAATTAGCTAGGCATGGTGGCATGCACCTATAGACCCAGGTACTAGGGAAGACTGCTTGAACCCAGGAGTTTGAGGCTGCAGTGAGCTATAATCACACCACTGTACTCTAGCTCGGGTGACAGAGCAAGACCCTCTCTCTCAAAATAATAATGTATGAGTC
>NW_022317263.1:0-5477 GCF_002776525.5 Piliocolobus tephrosceles
GACTCATACATTATTATTTTGAGAGAGAGGGTCTTGCTCTGTCACCCGAGCTAGAGTACAGTGGTGTGATTATAGCTCACTGCAGCCTCAAACTCCTGGGTTCAAGCAGTCTTCCCTAGTACCTGGGTCTATAGGTGCATGCCACCATGCCTAGCTAATTTTTAAAATTTTTTCTAGAAACACAGGGGTCTGGCTCTGTTGCCCAGGCTGGTTTTGAACTCCTGGCTTCAAGTGATAGTACATCTTCCGCCTCCTGAGGTACTGAAATTATAGGCATGAGATATTGCATCTGGGTTATGTAAATTTTTCAGTGGCTTTTTAAACCTCATACAATGTTTGTTTGTTTGTTTGTTTTTGAGACGGAGACTTGCTGTGTCGCCCAGGCTGGAGTGCAGTGGTGCGATCTCAGCTCACCGCAACCTCTACCTCCTGGGTTCAAGCGATTCTACTGTCTCAGACTCCCAAGTAGCTGGGATTACAAGCATGCACCACCATGTCTGGCTCGTTTTTAAATTTTTAGTATAGATGGGGTTTCACCGTGTTGGCCAGGCTGGTCTTGAACTCCTGACCTCAAGTGATCCACCTGCTTTGGCCCCACAAAGTACTGGGATTACAGGCATAAGCCACTGCATCCAGCACAATATAGGGAAGTATTACAAAAACAGGAGAAATATCATCCTTAAGGATTAATGGACTTTAATTAACAAATTAAAAATCGAAGTAGTACTTTGAATAAAAAGCTGTCACATTTTACTGTGAAATCCTTAGATTTTTTAAAACCTCTAGTTCAGGTTTTTTCAGCTTTGGCATGAATGATATTTTGAGCAAGATCAATCTTTGTTGGGAGAGTTGTCCTGTATATTGTAGGATGGTTAACAACATCCCTGGCTTCTACCTAGTAAATGACAGTAGCAGTTAATTGTAACAACCAAGTGTCTCCAGATGTTGCCAGTTATTCCTTCTGGGGCAAAATTGTTTCCCCTTGAGAACCACTGCTCTGGTTGAGTAGTATAATACTTGGAAATAGAAGGCAGGAAGTTGGTAAGTGTGTAAAGAATTCACACAGCAGTTGGGTTAGCAAGCTGAGAGACTATATTTGAACAAGTAGCAACTGGAGGCATTTTGACTGAGAATGGATGTTGTCCCTCTCTCTCACCCTTTCTTCCTCAGCTTGAGAGGTCCATATCCTAGTTTGACTCTTTAGTTTTGAGGGTGATGACTGCCAACTGTGGAAGGGGTAAACAGATTTCTGTGTGGTATTTTTGTCCAAATGTATCAGGACTTTTTCAAGAACAGGCAATGAAATTGTTGATCAGAACTACTTGATGGTTCTGAGAAAATAATATCCTACATGAGGCTATTGAAGTCCTCTTCGTTTTGCCCCATGATGTGACCTTAGGTGACTTTCTTCTGGCTTTCAGTTGGAGATCTTAGCCATCACTGAGGTGAGTGAACTGATTTACTGCTTAAGTCTATTTCCTTCCTTAAAGGAATCTTCATTGAAAACTTTACCCATTTTGGGGTGGCCATAGCTGAGGATGAGTTTTGTCAACAACCTGAGACAATATACTCACTATGTGAGAAGCTTGATCTCAGCTTGATATCTGGTTTTAGAGTAATTTTTAATAGAATAATTTGTTATGGTAAAATATACATAAAATTTACCATTTTTAAGTGTGTAAGTCAGTGACATTAAGTACATTTGCAAAGTTGTGTAACCATCACCACTGTCCATTTCTAGAAGTGTTTCATCATTCCAAAGAGAAGCTCTGTGCCCATTAAGCAATAAATCCTCACATCCTCTTGCCTCCCCAGATCCTGGTAATCTCCATTCTATTTTCTGTATCTATGAATTTGACTATTCTAGGTTTTTCATATAAGGTGAATCATAAAATATTTGCCCTTTTCTGTCTGGCTTCTTTGACTCAGCATTTTCAAAGTTCATTCATGTTGTAGCATGTATCAGAATTTCATTCCTTTTTAAGGCTGAATAATATTCTAGTGTATGTATATTATATATCACATTTTGTTTATCTGTCTGTTGATGGGCATTTGGATTGTTTTCCTTAGAGTCTTTATATGTCAGTAATTCTTAAAGAATTTAAAGGTTGTAGAAAGTAGGAACTTTGTAGATGTTCTAGAAATATGTCATTTCCTGTACTGTATATAATAATGTATTCTACAGACTAATTACTGTGTATATATTTGTTTCTCATAAGTGATTTTGTAGATGCTATACATGCTCTTGACTTCATTAATCTTTTCCTTTTGCTAATTTTGGTCCTTGTGTATACAGAATTGTAGAGTTACAAGGTAATTTAGTTGTTATCTAATTCACCCTGAAGTCTACATGAAACCACTCTTAACAGAGTCTTGGATAAGTAGTTACCGAATCTCACTATTTCTACTGTGATAGTAAATGACTTTCATTGATCAGCTTTTTGAAAGAATGGTTTATCTTACTTGTCTCGGTATCCTCACCTCTGAGTCTCTTTGTCTATTGTAATCTGGCTTTTGCTCTACCACTCCACTGATTACATTGATGAGCTAAGCATTGTTTTTTTTTTTTCTCACTGCAACCTCTGCCTCCCGGGTTCAAGTGATTCTCTTGCCTCAGCTTCCCAAGTAGCTGGTATTACAGGCGCTCACCACCACACCTGGCTAATTTTTTGTATTTTTAGTAGAGACGGGATCTCACTATGTTGGTCAGACTGGTCTCGAACTCCTGACCTCATGATCCACCCGCCTCGGCCTCCCAAAGTGCTGGGATTACAGGTGTGAGCCACCGTGCCTAGGCCAATTCTGTTTAATTTTTGAGGAACAATGTTAACTTCTAATTTAAATGGAAGGTAGTATATATCTAATTTTTCTCTATTATTTTTAATTTCAATGCTAGTAAATCTTTAAATCTGAAGTTCGCACTTGGATTTTGACAGATATGTATACTCATGTACGTATTTATATTCCTGTAATCATCAGATCAAATTAAACATTTTTATCACCTAGAAAGTTTCCTCATGCCTTTTTCCAGTAAGTCTTCTGCTTCACTTCCCCAGATGCAACCATCATTCTGATTTCTGCCCCTATAAATTGATTTTGAACTTTCCTATAAGTTGTGCTTAAACTTCACACAAAGAGAGCCATACAGTATCTACTATTTAGCTTTTGGCAACTTTTATACAATATGTTGTTTTGGAGATTCATCCATGTTGTTATATGTATCAGTAGTTCTTTTATTTGAAAATGCTGTCTGATATTCAGTTGCATGCATATACCATTGTTTGTCCATTCTCCTGTTAATGAACATTTGCAGCGTTTCTAGTTTTTGAGTACTGTGAAAGTTCGTATGATTATTTATTTATTTATTTATTTATTTATTTATGGAGTCTTGCTTTGTTGCCCAGGCTGGAGTGCAGTGGTGCAATCTTAGCTCACTGCAACCTCCGTTTCCCGGGTTCAATCGATTCTTCAGCTTCAACCTCCTGAGTAGCTGCAACTACAGGCGTGTGCCACCATGCCCGGCTAATTTTTGTATTTTTCTTAGAGACAGCGTTTCACCATATTGGCCACGCTGGTCTCGAATTCCTGACCTCATGATCCGCCCGCCTCGGCCTCCCAAAGTGCTGGGATTACAGGCATGAGCCACCGCGCCCGGCCTGAACATGTATTTACTGGTTTTTTTTTGTATGTGCATGTGGCATGTGTTTTCACTTGAATAAGTGCCTAGGGAGTGGAATTGCTGGGTCATATGTGAACTGTTCCTTTTAACTTAATAAATTGCCAAAGTATTTTTCAAAGTGGTTGTACAGTTTTATCCCACCACCAGCAACGTGTGAGGATTCTATTTGCCTACTTTCTTGCCAACATTTGTTACTATCAGGCTTTTTCATATTAGACTTACTGGTGGTTTGTATTGTGTTTTATTGTGATTTTAATTTGCATTACCCTAATGACTAGTGATGTTGAACACCTTTTCATATACTTACTGGTCATATCTTTTGTGTAGTGCCTGCTCAAGTTTTTTGCCTATTTTTAAATTTCTTTTTTCCTTATTGATTTGTGAGACTTCTTTATATATTCTGAATGTAAGTCCTTTGTCTGTTATATTTGTGGTCAGTATTTCCCCCCAGCCTACCTTCATTTTGTTAAGGTGTCTTTCGATGATCAGAAGTTTTAATTTTGATGAAGGCCGATTTACTATTATTTTTCTTTTGTGATGAATGCCTTCTGTGTCTTGTCTGGGAAATCTGGATCCTTACCCCAGGCTGAGTTGTGTGTCCCCTCCCTTTTCTGCATTAATATCGCAGAAACGAATTTTTTGGTTTTAGAAAATGTCTAATTTGGCTCAATCAGTAATTTTGGATACCTTTCTATTGAAATACATATGCAGAAAAGTACATACATAAATCATAATTGTACTGTGCAGTGAATTTTTACAAAGTAAACATACCCATGTAATCACCATCTAGATTAAGGTATAGAATATTATCAGTGCCCTCCAGGCTGCCTCCTTATTCCCTACCAGTCATTAACCACCCCTCCCAAAGGTAGTAACTTATATTTAACTTCTATCTTCTAGATCAGTTTTGCCTGCTTTTGAATTTAATGTAAATGGAATCATGCAGGATGTACTTTTTAATATCTGGCTTCTTTGTTCAGAATTACGTTTGTGAGATTCATCTATGTTGTTGCATGCAGTAGTGGTTGATTGTTTTCTTCCTTGTATATATTCCATTATGGGGCTCTACCTAAGTCTATTCATTTTATACTTGATGAACATTTGAGATGTTTTTATTTTGATGTATTATGAATAATGCCACCATGAAGAGTCGTACACACATACATATTTAGGAGTAGGATTTTCAGGGTCACCAAGGATATATTTAGGCTCAGTAAATATTAGCAAGCAGTTTTTGAAATGTGGTTAATATAATCCCCCTGTGTGAAATAAAGATGTATGAACACACACACACACACACTTGCTCGTATGCTTATATGTGCATAGAAATTCCTTGAAAATACTCAAGAAATTCTTCCCCTCTGGTGAGGGATAGGAATGGAGTGGGTCTTTTGTTTAATATCCTATGTGCCCTTTGAATTTTGTTTTACTGTAAGTATGTATTTTTAAGAAAACCAACTAGTTATTTTTAAAAATCATTTGAAAGTCTTCCTACTTTGGTATATTGAAAGTGCTACTGGCAGTGTGCGGTGGCTCACGCCTGTAATCCCAGCACTTTGGGAGGCTGAGGCGGGTGGATCATGAGGTCAGGAGATCGGGACCATCCTGGCTAACAGTGAAACCCCATCTCCACTAAAAATACAAAAAATTAGCTGGGTGTGGTGGTGGGCGCCTGTAGTCCAGCTACTCGGGAGGCTGAGTCAGGAGAATGGCGTGAACCCGAGAGGCGGAGCTTGCAATGAGCCGAGATCGCGCCACTGCACTCCAGCCTGGGTGACAGCGCAAGACTCCCTCTCAA
>NW_022317263.1:5577-16157 GCF_002776525.5 Piliocolobus tephrosceles
AAAAAAAAAAAAAAAAAAAAAAAATTGAAGCACTGCTTTAAAAGAAAAAAAAGAAAAGAAAAGCTTTAAAATCATTGTTATTTTTCTGAGATGGAGTCTTGCTCTGTCGCCAGGCTGGAGCCCAGTGGCGCAATCTCCGCTCATCTCAACGTCTGCCTCCTGGATTCAAGCAATTCACCTGCCTCAGCCTCCCAGGTAGCTGGCACTACAGGTGTGTGCCGCCAGGCCCAGCTAATTATTATTATTATTATTATTATTATTATTATTATTATTTTGTATTTTTCGTAGAGACGGGGTTTCACCATGTTGGCTATGATGGTCTCGACCACCTGACCTCGTGATCTGCCCGCCTAGGCCTCCCAAAGTGCTAGGATGACAGGCATGAGCCACCGCGTCTGGCCGCTTTAAAATCATTAATGTTGTGTTGCTCAGTTATGTCTAATTGACAGCCCAAACATTTACATTTTAATATTAGAAAATCCTTTATGATTGGGCAGAAACTTGTTGTAGTTTAATGGGTAACCTTGGAGACCTGGGTGATAGTCCTGCCTCTTGCATTAACTACTTGTTGAATGTGGACAATTTACTTAACCTTTAGGGCCTTAATTTCCTCTTTTGTAATGTGGGAATATTCTCTGAATTGCATAACTCACTGGCCTTATATGAATATTCATTGGAATAATAGGAGAGAAAACACTGAGATACATATACACACACACACACCCTTAACAAGGAAATAATTGTTAAGTTTTGAGGAAGTAAAATAATTTTAAATAATCTAAGCTATAGCATAAAACCAGAATTAACTAATCTTTTATATGACTTTTTTTCTTCCTCATTTCCTGTTAAGCTAATGAGAAGCAAAGAAACTGGATAGCAGCAATATAATTTAAAAATTAAAGGCCAGCTTCTAGCATATACCGTTGAGTCAATACTGATTCAGCCCAGTCTCTTCCTCTTCCTTTATCATTTATGTCCCTGAACAGAGTAGATGTTCCTCTTGATCCTGGTCCTGTTTGCCCTGAGATGCATTCCTTGCGTTCTCTTCTCTTTTTGGTATAGTGAGGAACTGACTCTTGCAGGCTCCTTTTCTTCCTAGGCTTCTATGTCAGCAGTTTCTGGCTGGATTAGCAAGTGGAGGAACTGGCAGGAGATTACAAGGCAAGAGGAAGGAGAAGCCAGGGCTTCCCTCCCTGACCTTCAGGCCTCAGAGTAGTAGTGGCTTTTCGCTCATGCAGACTTCTGATTTGTCTCACCATTCCCTGTTGGGCCTCTCGTTTCTTCCATTGCCTGTTCTCTGCATTAAAATCCTTGTGTTTCAAGTCCTCAAGTGGTTTTTTCTTAGGCTCTGACTGATACAGAGCTCAAAATGATAGTAATGAAAATGTCTTACATTTATATTCTTTTCAAGATTTGTTATCTCTTTTGATGCCCCAGATATCCTATTGAGGTAGAAAAGTGTTATAATTCCTGTTTGGCATGAGGAAATTAACATTGATTGAATGACCATTTTCAGATTCTTTGGATTTTTGGGTGAAAATTATAGCAGGGATAAATGGAGGCCCAGAGAGGTGAAATAACTTGCCCTAGGTCCCATAGAAGGCTGGTATTGAATCGAGATTGAAATTCTACATGTGAAAACTTTTATGTGCTACATGTCTGCTAGTCCTGGAAGAAATCCTTTCTTTGATGAGTCTTTTTTAAAGAAGGCTTTACTTGCAATGTATTTACAAAAGCCTTAGTTATTTAGTACATTTTTCAACTAAAAATCTGAACCATAATAGTTTTCTGCTTAGCACTTACATAGCTAGCATACTACCCCTAGCATTAATCAAAGTGTCATGTAAAGGTTTGATTTTTGAGCCTAAGCAGAATTTGAAATTCTTCAAAGAGAATTTAGCACCTAGGGCAAATTATAGGGGAGAATTCTTGAGGTGTCATGTTTATTCACTTCTGGAATTGTTTAAAATATGTGAGGTGCATCCTTAAAGGGAGAAAGAAGGGAAAGAGATGTTACAAAAGAGTAGAATGGGGCAAGAGAAGTGGCAAGAAAGTATTGTTCCTAGGTTGCCAGCCTTCTGCCCCCACTGTCTTGGTGATGGTGGAGGGGTAGTGTGGGAGCTGGGATGTGAATGAGGTCTTTTTTATAACTCACTAAAAGCCATTACCTTGTCTTCATCTCATCAGCTGGCTACCTGGCCTCTGTGGTAACATTGGCTCCTGAAATGTAGCATTGGAGGTGATCACTCTGCTTTATTGCAAAATAGGGGAGATTCTGCTCTGCATTTACATTATTTATATTTTTTGGAGGATCTTTCAACTAGTAGTTCTCATAATACCTGTGAAAGCATATAAGAACCAGTATCCCCATTTTTAGGGGGGAGTTGGAGTGAGCAATGATTTGGAATACCAGAAATTCAACTTATACATTTGCAGGTAAAATTCTAATTGTAAATTCAGGATTCATAGACTCTAGGGATTTCTGAGGTATCCAGAATTCCTTCATCTTTGGCAATAAGTAGATAATAATGGTAATAAAAATAACAGCAACAGGCCCAGCACAGTGGCCCACACCTGTAATCCCAGCACTTTGGGAGAATGAGGCAGGTGGATCACTTGAGGTCAGGAGTTCAAGACCAGGCTGGCCAACATGGGAAAACCCCATTTCTATAAAAAATACAAAAATTAGCTGAGTACTGTGGCGTGTGCCTGTAATCCCAGCTACTCAGTAGGCTGAATCATAAGAATAATTTGAATCTGGGAGGTGGAGATTGCAGTGAGCTTAGATCGTGCCCCTGCACTCTGACCTTTATGACAGAACTCCACTCCATCTAAAAAAAAAAAAAAAAACCACACGAAAAACAAAAAAACACGCAAAAAACCCAGCAACAATAATAGGTAACATTTCTTTAAGTCTCACTTTGTACCAGGCAGTATTTGAACTTCTTTATATATTAGATAATTCGATCCTCATAACTCTATAGGATGAGTATTTTATTTCCTGACCCTTCTATTTAAAAGTACAACCCCCCCACCCGGCACTATTTCTCTTTCCTGCTTTATTTTTCTTCATAGAAAAATATCACTCATAACATACTTTATTATCTATCCTGTGTGGTAGCAGCCCCTTCTCTCAATTATGAGCTCCATGAAATCAGGGAGTCAGTTTTGTCCACTGCTGTATTCCCAGTGCCTAGAACAGTGCCTGGAATATGGTAGGTACCTAGTGAATATTGGTTGAATGAATGCGTCTTGGTTTTGCAGATGAGGAAACTATACATTTCCCAGGTCATACATTTGGTAATAGGAGAGTTATGTACACTGAAATGTTCTCTAAAATCTTTGATGGAACTAAAATTCTTTTAGCTTTTGGACAGCTACATCTCCAGGAGCGTGAAATGACCTTCAGCACTGGATTTGGTGGATTTTCCTTTTTCTAATCCCTAGAGTTCCATTTAATGAGCCTTTGGGCTCTTGAGCTGCCTTACAAATTGAACACTTTTTTCTCCAGCTTTCACTCAGGAAACACAAAATGTGGCTTGTCCTTTTTTTTTTTTTTTTTTTTTGAGACTGGGTCTCACTCTGTCACTCAGGTTGGAGTGCAAGTGCACGATGATGGTTCATTGCAACCTCTGCCTCCCGGGCTGAAGCAATCCTCCCAACTCAGCCTCCCGAGTAGCTGGGAATACAAGGTTGTGCCACCACTCCTGGCTAATTTTTTTGTATTTTTTGTAGAGATGGGGTTTGTCCAGGCTGGCCTCGAACTCCTGGACTCAAGTGATCCGTCTACCAGGGCCTCCCAAAGTGCTGGAGTTACAGGCATGAGCCACTATGGCTAGCCCTGACTTGTCTTTTATTGTGAAATTTTAATAACAGCTAAGACTTGAAAATTAACATTTTATAAATTTTCTTTTAGACTACTAAGTGATATTATACTAAGTATCTAAGGTTTGCAATACTTAGTGATAGTATAAACTCAAAAGGGTTCAGTGCCTCATTCTCTTTTACTCTTTCCCTTTAGTAGGTAGGTGACAGAGGACTAGGTCATGCAGTTGAGACTTGGTCCAAGATTGCTCAGTAAGCCACTTGTCCCAGAATATTTATTTATTTACTTATTTTTGAGATGGAATCTTGCTCTGTCGCCCAGGCTGGAGTGCAGTGGCATGATCTCGGCTCACTGCAACCCCCGCCTCCTGGGTTCAAGCGATTCTCCTGCCTTAGCCTCTCGAGTAGCTGAGATTATAGGTGCATGCCACCACACCCGGCTAATTTTTTGTATTTTTAGTAGAGACTTGGTGTCATTGTGTTAGCCAGGATTGTCTCGATCTCCTGACCTCATGATCCACCTTCCTGGACCTCCCAAAATGCTAGGATTACAGGCGTGAGTCACCGCGCCTGGACCCTAGAACTGTTTATGACAGTACACTTTATGCACATAACACACTCACATGTCTTTAAGCTTGGTGACTTGTGTGGCTTTTTCAAAGGAAATTTGATTCTGGAAGTGGTTACGTAGAATGTGAATGGCTGAGGTCTGGTTATTGGTGAGGCCTAGGGGAAGAGAAGAAAGGAAACAAAAGTCTTAGAATTTCAAATAGGCTCTGATGACTAGAAGGATGATTCTACTAAGAGAATGTGTGTAGTCAGAAAGTGAAGAGTCATTTGTTTAAAATTTTACTTTTTTTCTTGTTCCTGGCATGTAAGGTCATATCCATACTTTGTGTTATAATTTCTTCTTACAAATTCCATTGATAATCCCTATTCTTGGATAGCAATGAGCAGCATTACTTCTTTTTTATTTTTTTAAAAAATTTAAATTTTTTGTTGAAATGGGGGTCCTGCTATATTGCCCAGGCTGGTATCCAATTTCTGGGCTCAACTGATCCTCCTGCCTCAGCCTCCCAAAGTGCTGGGATTACAGTTGTGAGCTAACATGCCTGGTTGTACCTTTTAATTTTTGTGTTCAGTCAACATTAACTCTGAGTCACAGTAAGCTTTTTTTCCCTCCCTGTCATGTTATGGACATAGAAGTTTTTTGGTTTTTGTTTAGGGTGTTTCTCCTTAGGTTCTAGAACATCAAGAAATGGGTTACAGTCATTTTCCTCTCTTCTCCATGCTGTTCCCTTTCTTTCCTTTTTTTTTTTTTTTTTTTTTTTAGACGGAGTCTCTCTCTGTCGCCTAGGCTGGAGTGCAGTGGCGCGATCTCCACTCACTGCAAGCTCCGCCTCCGTGGTTCACACCATTCTCCTGCCTCAGCCTCCCATGTAGCTGAGACTACAGGCACCTGCCACCGCGCCTGGTTAATTTTTGTAATTTTAGTAGAGACGGGGTTTCACTGTGTTAGCCAGGATGGTCTCGATCTCCTGACCTCGTGATCTGCCCGTCTCGGCCTCCCAAAGTGCTGGGATTACAGGCGTGAGCCATGGCGCCCGGCCTTTTCTTTTTTTTGTTTTTTTTGGAGACAGAACATTGCTCTGTGGCCCAGGCTGGAGTATAGTGTCATGATCTCAGCTCACTGCAACCTCCACCCCCCAGGTTCAAGTAACTCTGGTGCCTCAGCCTCCCTAGTAGCTGGGATGACAGGCATGCGCCACCACACCCTGATAATTTTTGTATTTTTTTTGTAGAAATGGGATTTTACCATGTTGCCCAGGCTGACCTCAAACTCCTGGACTCAAATGATCTACCCCTCATCGGTCTCCCAAAGTGCTGGGATTATAGGCATGAGCCACCATGTCAGGCCCCTTTTCCATTTTTAAAAATCAAGGACTGTCTCCAACATATTAAAGTTCACAAAAAATAATATAAACACACATGTACTCACTGGCTAGGCTTAATAATAAAACATTTAGTCATGTTTACTTTAAAGCTTTTTTTTTTTTTGAGAAATAAGCATTAAAGAGTTGAAGTCTCCTTTCTATCTTTTCATAATTCTGTTCTTCCCTCTTCCTTCCTTGAGATCTTCACTATTCTGAGGTTAATTTGGATCTTTCTACTCCTTATTACCACAGAAGAGTAATTTCTTAAAGAATTTGACCATATTTTAAACTTCTGATTTCAGTGGGCAGGTAACTCATTTTAGAGTTTCTGTATCGTGAGCCATTTTCAATGACTCAACTAGATTGTTTTCATCGTTGATTCCTCATTTCTGGGCAACAGCATAATGTTCTCATTTGAGCCATTTCTGAAGATTGTGTTTAACTATTTAAAATATTTTTGGTGGTCTCATCATCAGATGTGATTTTTTTTTTTTTTTTTTTTTTTGAAACGGAGTCTCGTTCTGTTGCCAGGCTGGAGTGCAGTGTGATCTCGGCTCACTGTAACCTCCTTCTCCCAGTTTCAATCAAGTCTCCTGCCTCAGCTACCTGAGTAGCTAGGACTATAGGTGCATGCCACCACGCCCAGCTAATTTTTTGTATTTTTAGTGGAGACGGGGTTTCACCATGTTAGCCAGGATGGTCTCTATCTCCTGACTTTGTGATCCACCCACCTTGGCCTCCCAAAGTGCTGGGATTACAGGTGTGAACCACTGCACTTGGCCAGATATGATATTCAGTATCTTATATAGATATTTCTGTTGCACGAAGTCAGGGACCCTAAACAGAGGGATGGCTGGAGCCGTGGCAGAGGAACGTAAATTGTGAAGCTTTCTTGGACATTTATCAGTTCCCAAATAATACTGTTATAATTTCTTATGCCTCTCTTACTTTAATCTCTTAATCCGGTTATCTTTGTAAGCTGAGGATGTACATCACCTCAAGGCCACTATGATGATTGTGTTAACTGTACAAATTGATTGTAAAACGTGTGTTTGAACAATATGAAATCAGTGCACCTTGAAAAAGAACAGAATAACAGTGATTTTAGGGAGCAAGGGAAGACAGCCATAAGGTCTGACTGCCTGTGGGGTCGGGCAAAATAGAGCCATATTTTTCTCTTGCAGAGAGCCTATAAACGGATGTGCAAGTAGGGAAGATATTGCTAAATTCTTTTCCTACCAAGGAATACTAATAATTAATACCCTGGGGAAGGAATGCATTCCTGGAGGGAGGCCTATAAACGGCTGCTCTGGAGTGTCTGTCTTAGGTGGCTGAGATAAGGACTGAAATATGCCCTGGTCTCGTGCTGTACCCTCAGGCTTATTTGGGTGGGGAAAAAACCCCACCCTGGTAAATTTGAGGTTAGACCAGTTCTCTGCTCTCGAACCCTGTTTTCTGTTGTTTAAGATGTTTATCAAGACAGTACCTGCACCACTGAACATAGACCCTTGTCAGTAATTTTGCTTTTGCCCTTTGCCTTGTGATCTTTGTTGGACCCTTATCAAGAGTTCTGATTTTGTCCTCTTTCTGCCCTTGTCCTCTTTCCTCAGAAGCATGTGATCTTTGTTCTCCTTTTTGCCCTTTGAAGCATGTGATCTTTATGACCTACTCCCTGTTCTTACACCCCCTCCCCTTTTGAAATCCTTAATACAAACTTGCTGGTTTTGCAGCTCAGGTGGGCATCACAGTCCTACCGATATGTGATGTCACCCCCAGAGGCCCAGGTGTAAAATTCCTCTCTTTGTACTCTCTCTTTATTTCTCAACCAGCCGACACTTATGGAAAATAGAACCTATGTTGAAATATTGGGGGTGAGTTCCCCTGATATATTTCCTTAGTGACATTCCTGCGATCTCCTTTAGAAAGTCTTTCTATTCACTTTCTATAACCAGGGAAGGAGAGATTGAGGAGAAGAGACAAAGGATGATTTTATGTTTTTCAGTCCAAGTCATTATTTGATGAGAAACTGATATTACAAGCTTCAAAAACTCAAGATATGTATTCAACATGTAGTAGGACAAGTATCTCTTAGTTTAATAGTCTATACATTTTTGATGCATGATAATATGTTCTTGTAGACAGTAGCATGAAAATTTTAATGAGATATTGCGGTACGTTTATGGTTAGTTAGACATGAGGACAGTGCTAAAGGAGAAAATCTAATGACTGTGTTGTTTGTTTTGTCAAAATATGCTACCTAGCTCCAGAGTTTCCTGTTTTGGAGAAGCAGAACTGGATGAAGCCTGCAAGGTAAGAGATTGCCATGCTAATAAAAATGAGAGGCAGGGGGATGTTGGGTAGGCAACTAACAGTGCCTACTGAACAAAGTGTGGCAGTTTATATCTCAGTGATAAAATATGAATTCCTTTTTCCCCACACTTCATACACTGGTGATCTTTTGCTATGATAATGATGTTTAACATACAACCTCAAAATTTCAGTGACCCCCAACAAACAGATATTTATTAATTGCTCATGGGCTTTCAGATCAGCTATGGGTGGCTGGGTTTGACTGCAGGCTGTGGGTCAGGTTCAAGTGTGTTCCATGTGTCTTCTCATGTCAAGAGCAAGTCTCTGGGGACATGTTGGTCTTCTGGTGGAGGCAGGTGTTCAACTCAACATATTAACTTTTTTATCTTTGGATAGATGAAAAATGGTATTTGTCGAGTTCTTTCTTTCTTTCTTTCTTTTTTTTTGAGGTGAAGTCTCACTCTGTCACCTAGGCTGGAGTGCAGTGGCATGATCTTGGCTCATTGCAGCCTCTGCCTCCCAGGTTCAAGCGATTCTTCTGCCTCAGCCTCCCGAGTAGCTGGGACTACAGATGAGTGTCACCACGCCTGACTAATTTTTTGTATTTTTAGTAGAGATGGGGTTTCACCATATTGCCAGGCTGGACTCGAACTCTTGACCTCGTGATCTGCCCGCCTTGGCCTCCCACAGTGCTGGGATTACAGGCGTGAGCCACCGCATCTGGCCCTGAGTTTTATTTTTTAATTTTCCTCTTATTGCAAGGGTGATCATCATGTGTATATTTAAAAACCATTGGTATTTCTCTTTCTCTATATCTTTGGTAATATACCATATATGTTACAAACTTGCAGGCAGACAGTGGTAGTACTGACATGCAGAGTGTATCCTTGGTGTCATCTTTTTTGGCATCCAGAGCTTTGTGATCCATCTAAGGTTTTCGGTTTATACCTATGGCATTTATACCTATGGCAATGCACAGAACTGATTCATACTGATATGACAAAGATTCATACCAGTTTTTTTTTTTTTTTTTTGATGGAGTTGTGCTCTTATTGCGCAGGCTAGAGCGCGCAGTGGTGCAATATTGGCTCACTGCAACCTCCGCCTTCCGGTTTCAAGCAATCCTCCTGCCTCAGCCTCTCAAGTCGCTGGGATGACAGGCGCCCACCACCACGCCCAGCTAATTTTTTTTTTCTGTATTTTCAGTAGAGACGGGGTTTCACCATGTTGGTCAGGCTGGTCTGGAACTGCTGACCTCATGATCCACCCGCCTTGGCCTCCCAAAGTGCTGGGATTACAGGCGTGAGCCACCGTGCCTGGCCTTTTGTATTTTTAGTAGAGACAGGATTTTACCATATTGGTTAGGCTGATCTTGAACTCCTGACCCTTGTAATCTGCCCTCCTTGGTCTCCCAAAGTTCTGGGATTACAGGCATGAGCCACTGCACCTGGCCTGTCCATGGCTACTTTTTCTTAAAGACACCTGAAGAAACTTAACCACTGCTCAGAAGCATTTTTCTTCCACTTTCAGGATATTATCAAAGAACAGCTTCAGGAGACTCAGGGATTGTGTGACTATGCTATCTACGTCCAAGGTAAGACACTTGTCTTCTTGCTAGAGAAATACACTTTTCCTAGGTTCTTGAAAAAGAGCAGGCAATTTAAGAAACAAGTTCAAGTATAGTCATGCACTGCTTAACAGTGGAGATATGTTCTAAGAAATGTGTTGTTAGGCAATTTTGTCATTGTGTGACCATTACATAGAGTGTACTTACACAAACATAGATGGATGATATAGTGTACTACACACATAGGCTATATGATGTAGTCTGTTGCTCCCAGACTACAAACCTGTATGAGCAGGTGTACTGAATACTGTAGGCAGTTGTAAACAGTAGTAAGTATATCTAAACATAGAAAAGGTACTGTAAAAATACGGTATAAAAGATAAAAAATAGTACTAGTACACCTGTAGAGAGTACTTACTGTGGATGGACTGGAAGTTGCTCTGGGTGAGTTAGTGGTGAGTGAATGTGAATGCCTAGGACATTATCGTATACTACTATAGACTTCATAAACACTGTACACTTAGCATACACTTAATTTATTTTAAAATATTTTTTCTACAATGATAAACTAGTTTGCTGTAACTTTTTACTTTATAAACTTTAAAACTTTTTGGCTCTTTTGGGGTAATACTTAAAACACACAACAACAGTGTACATCTGTACAAAAATAGTTTCTTTATGTCCTTATTCTATAAGGTTTTTAATTTTTCTTTTTTCTTTTCTTTTTTTGGTAGATACAGAGTCTCACTATGTTGCCCAGGCTGGTCTTGAACTCCTGGGCTCAAGCAGTCCTCCTGCCTCAGCCTCTCAAAGTGCTGGGATTGTAGGCATGAGCCACGACACCCGGCTCTTTATGCTATTCTTAAAAGTTTGTATTTTTATTTTTTTTTACTTTTAAACTTTTTTGTTAAAAACTAGGACACACACAATACTATAATGGTAGT
>NW_022317264.1:0-42622 GCF_002776525.5 Piliocolobus tephrosceles
AATTTGAATCCCTGCAAGAGCAGAATTTGGTGCAAATCCAGGTTTAGGGACTTATATTCTCCAGAAATATTTATACTGAAAATGAGAAAAAAAGGCCCTTAATTATTGTGCCTAGAAATAAAAATAAATATATTTTTAGAAGACAAGAGTTACTTTAAGCATCAGAAGTAGAAGATATAAATTTCTGTTACTATTATATTTCTAAATGTACTATAGGCATCTATTAGTTATTAATATGTGTAAACTTTAATTATTCATTTAATATTTTAAATTGGCGAAAGTATATTAGGTACTCTGTTTTATACTGTAGATGCAAAAATTAAAGTAATTCTTCATGCCGTCAAATGAATTCACAGTTAAGTAGAAGGACTATTCAATGCCATTTACATGACTAGTGTGGTGTAGAAAATAGAGGCTGGTCACACTAAATTATTCTGAATTGTGATGGCATATGATTTGGGCACTTTAAAAAGAATTTGTGAAGTTATTTATTTTTATTGACAAATTTTAATTGTTTATTCTATGGGATACAATGTGATGTTATGATATATGTATACAATGTAGAGTGAGTAAATCAAGCTAATGAACAAATCTATCACCTCATATATCATTGTTTGTTGGTGAGAAGATTTGAGGTTCACTCTCTTAGCAATTATGAATGATGTAGTGCATTATTATTAACAAAAGTCATACTTTCTACATGCTTTTCTTGTGAATTATAATGAGGCAGGTCTATAAAAATCATAGAATTATATCTTTATTCCAACCACATATATAATAAATGAACATGAAATCTATGCTTGTACACTTCTGGTAAAAGAAAAAAAGAAACATTGCAATCAGAATTTTGACACACTAAATGTTCTTTCTGATGAAAGTTTATATTTTCTCTGATATTTAATTTCTTGTCATATAAAAGATGCTCAATTCTTATCTTTCAGTGTGTTTTTTCTTTCTTTTTTTTTTCCCCTTGATTAACATTTCCAGGCTTGAAATGGTTAACTGAGTTGCCCAAAATTTGACCTCTAGCTGATTGAAACATTATATTCATTTCTGAGACTTGAATGAAAAAAGCTACAGAGAAAAAAGTATTATCTGGTTAAATATAAAACATATAATTAATGATCCAAAGAGTGGTTTACCATCTGCAAAATATACAGAGCAAAATTGTAAATGGTATAACACTAATTTTCAGAAATAAAGTAAGATTCTAATAAAAGCCTGAAGACTACACTACTTTTGTGTATGGCATCATTAAAGGTAATACACATGGATGCAAAATCACTTACTCTAAATTATTTTAGTAGCTGGTTGATGGCTATTCTCTTAACCTGTGGTTTTACAATGAAGATCTTTTCACCTTTAAAATAATCTTGAGCCCAAAAGCACATCTTCAGATAATAACAATTGAAAGGTAAGGTAAGAACATCCCTGAGATAATGATAGTTTAATTGCGGCATTCTGCCATTAAATTCCTATTACTGTGCAATGAGGCTTCACAAACCACCTAGAAGAAAATGAGTCATTTCGGGAGAATGAAATTGTACATTTGATGGGTCTTATCAATATTAATACAATGAATTTTAAAAACAAAATTTCAGTTATTAAGACATCTAGAAGAAGCTAAATAGATTTTATTAACTGAGTAATGTATGTATTTTAAGATGTTTTTAATCGAAATTCTTAAAAAACTTCTTATCTATGTAAGTGTCTGGCTTAATGACTAATAAATCAAATTGATTGGAGAGAAGAAACAACAATAAAGCATTTTAAACAAATCTCTAATAATACATTTTATAGCATCTTTCTATCTTTTTGAATCTGGGATAAACAGAAAAATACCGGCCTTTCAACAAAAACAAAGTATATCTTAATTCCTGAATCCTGAGGCTACTGTATGTTACAAAAGGAAATTAGAAAATGTGATTAAATTAAGGATCTTGAGACTGGGACATTTATTCTCAGTTGTCTGGATGGCTCTAATGTATTCACAATGATCCTTATAAAAACAAAGCAACATGATTAGAAAGCATATGACAAGGAAAGTAGAGATTGGAGTGATACAGAGTCACAAGATAAGGAATGAAGGCAACCTCTAAAAGACAGGAAGAGCTAGGAAACAGATTTAACCCTAGAGGCTCTAGAAAGAAAGCAGCCCTACTGTCTCATTTAGAGAACTGAACTCCTGTAAGATAAAAAATTCATGTTGTTTAGGTTACTAAGTTTGTGGTAATTTGTTTTAATAAAATAGGAAAGTAACACAGACTCTGATAAGCAGAATGTGCTTCTGTGTCTGTATATACAGATATATACATATATATTACTATTCATATATATATCAATGTCTCTAAAACCTAACATACTGCTATAGTAAGATTATGTTATACCATGTATGTGTGTATGAATCACAGGTTCTACTCTATAATGTGTTGATTTTTTTTACATATTTTAATTGTGTATTGATATTTTTCCTACAGGAAAAAAAAAAAAAAACAGTTTATTTCCATAGTGATGTACATATGGAATCCCACGTTGAGATGTGAAAGGTTCATGTTCTTATATTAAAGAGGTAAAAGGAATTTTTTCTTCTCAGATCTCTTTTTTCTTTTTGGATCTCTCATTGTACAAACAGCAATTCCCAGGTCCAAGTCACTGTTAGCTTTCTAGGCTATGAAATGTTTCCAGGAATAGGATTGAGGAACCACGCTAAATCAAGAAAACTGAGTCTTTTAGATGGGGACAAAAAGAAAGGCCTGAATAATGAGTGAAAGGTTTACAGAGTGTGGGATTAAGAACCTGAGGGATTTGAGTTTTCCTTCAGGTTGTCAGTCATTTTCTTTCTGATCAGCTTTATTTTCTGATACCATGTTTTGATAACATGCTTATTTTCTCATTGAAGCTTCATTTCATTAATTGCATTTTTTGTTTTGCCCTTTCTATGTCAGTCTGTGTTACATTTACAATATTAGTTGTTTTGAGGTGAGTCCTTCCTTCAGTAGTACATGATAATTCTCTATCTACTCTGACAAGTTTCTGAAAAGAATTGACTATGCTTCTTTTTGCTTTCTTACCTAACATTTCCCAACACTGTGGATGAATCTTAAAAAGACAAGTAAACTTTACAAAGGCCAAGTTCAAAGGGTATTTCTCTTCCCTTTTCTTACTAAGCATTTCTCTCTATCTGATACTGATACAGTATCATTTCTCTCTATCTGATACAGCTTTTTTTCTAAAATCTCTCGTTGCATTTGCCAAATGCTTCTCTTGTAGTTTTTCATATTTATTTCATATATTTTCTTCAAGGTTATTTCTTTACTCTTCTTCAACATCCAGTTAAGTAATAGTGTTTTCCTCAAGATTCATTTCCTTGATTTTGTCTCTTCTTTTTACACCTAACCTGGGGAAATTTTTATATCTACATGATTATTCATATCGTCAAATATATTTTAGCTCAAATCTTCCTTCTATATTCTAGACTGGATTTTCCCAATTTCTACCTGGCAATCCCCTCAAGGCTTGAAAAACATGATGAAAGTGAAACGTGTTAAACTTCTAAAAATGTTCTTCTATTAGAAAACATTAGTAAACATGACATATGAATGGATATTATCCAAATTTGAATACAGAGGATAAACAAAAAGTAAATGAATAGAATGTAAAAAGCCTCAGTGAGCTGTGAAACTATACAGGTTGAGTATCACTTATCCAAATTTCTTGGGACCAGAGGTGTTTGAGATTTTGGATATTTTTCAGATTTTGGAATACATTTTGCATATACATAATGAGATGTGTTAGGGTTGAGACCCAAGTATAACCATAGATTTCATTTACATTTCATATATGCCTTCTACACAAAGCGTGGAGTTTATTTTATATAATATTTTAAATAATTCTGTGCATGAAACAAAGTATTGGCTGTATTTTCACTGTGCCTTGTCACATGAGGTCAACTGCTAACTTGTGGCCAGAATTACAGTAAGAATGCCTGCTGTTTTCTTACAAGAAGAAAAGGGAATAATGTACTTTGAACCTATATTATTAATCCAGTAAGTCTAGTTCAAAAATGATGGTAAAATAAAGATACTTCAGCTAGACAATTTGAGAAAATTAATCAATGGCAAAGTAAGTCTCCTGGAATTTTCTTAACATTTCTGGGAGAGTAAATCTGGAGGAAAATGAAGAATATAGATGGGCACTTGGATCAACATAAGGAATAAGAAACACTAGACGTTAAGAAATTTGTAAGTAAATATGGAAAGTTTCCTTTTATTTTTAAAATGCCTTTAAAAGGCATAACTGGTTTAAAAATGACACTGCATTGTCTGATTATAAAAATAAAGTGAATGACAATAAGGAAGAAAGAATAAGAGCAGCATAAAAGAAAGATTATTATTTAAAATTAATATAGAGGAAGTAATTAATATTAAGCCAAGGTAGACAAATTAAGATGACGTATTCTAATCAATGATGTGAGCACTAGACAGATTAATTTTTAAAAATATAAACATGTATATAAAACTAAAACCTTAACAAATACTTATAATTTAAATAAGAAAAAAATGAAAGATAATACCTGATTGATTCAAAAAAAGTAGAAAGAAAGAAAAAACAAAAAAAGTGGAACAAATAGAACATACAGAAAAATGACAGACTTAAATATAATCACAGAAAATACTATAACAAATTCAAACAGAAAAAAACACTTCAATTAAAATCAGATATTGTTTAATATTATTCATACAAGGATGGACCATTAGTTTAATTCTGAAGAAAAATGCAGTTTATTAATCTGATGTTATTTCTATGATAAGGGACATACAGAATTCCACATTGAAATGCTACAACCTCAACTCATTTTCAGGAAGAGGAATATTCTGGCCTCTTCTCCCTAATAGAGTAGCAGTAGAAAATTCCCCAAATCTAAGTTTCACGTTTTATCATCTTTCTAATTTTGCATAGGTGTTGTTTCAACAAGTAAAACCCTGCTCCTGGGCTAACACCAACATCTTTTCTGATAGTTGGGTGTCCTGAGTCATATTAAGGATCCAATTCCAATCTAAATATACAAATAAGTTTGATTTCTGCCTTAATTTTATTGTTTTCCCAAATGTTACTCAAAAACAAGTAGCTTAGTTTCTATAGAGTTGTATGGTTTTGAGAGTTCCTTTTGGTATTGATTTGTATTTCTAGGCTACTGTGCTCCAAAAACAACCTTGGAAAAATTTCTATTTTTTAAAATTTATTGACTATTGCTTTATGACCAAGCATGTAGTGGATCTTAGAGCATATAGCATGTGCAGATGATGACAAGAATATATATGCTGTGGTTGTTGGTTGGAGTATTCTACAGATGTCTGTTAGGTTCAATTTGTCAAGTGTTGAATTTAAGTTCATAATTTCTTTGTTGGTTTTCTGCCTTGATGCAGTTTTCGGCCTTGATGCAATTTAAGTTCAACGCTGTCAGTGGGGTGTTGAAGTCCAACACTATTATTGTGTGGCTAAGTCTTTTTGTAGATCTAGAAGTACTTGTTTTACAAATCTGGTGCTCCAGTGTTGGATGCATATATATTTAGGATAGTCTTCTTGTTGAACTGAACTCTTTATTATTATGTAATGCCCTTCTTTGTCCTTTCTTACTGTTGGGGGTTTAAAGTTGGTTTTATTTGATACAAGAATAGCAATCTGTTTTTTGTTTGTTTGTTTGTTTTCCATTTTCATGAGTGTTGCTCTTTTTCCATCCCTTTACTTTGAGCCTATGAGTGTCATTACCTATGAGATAGATCTCATGAAGACAGGAAAAGAATGGGTCATAGTTTTTTTTTTTTTTTTTTTTTAGTTTTAGTTTTTTTAATCCAACTTGGCACTCTATGCCTTTTAAATGGGGCATTTAACCATTTACATTTAAGATTAATATTGATATGAGAGGTTTTGTTATTGTTGTGGTGGTGTTGTTAGCTGGTTTCTTTGTAGTCTTGATTGTGTAGTTGCTTTATAGGGTCTGTGAGCTCTATATTTATGGGGTAACAGATATTTTTCCTTTGTTTACATGTTTAGAACTTCCTTAAGCACCTCTTGTAAGGCCAGTGTAGTGGTAACAAATTCCCTTAGTAATTGCTTGCTTGGGAAAGGTTGTATATAGCCTTCACTTCTTAATTTTTCCTACGGAGATTAGTTTAGCAGAATATGATATTCTTGGTTGGAATTTTATTTCTTTAAGAATGCTGAAAATAGGTAGCCAATCTCTTCTGGCTTGTAAGGTTTTTCCTGAGAAGCCCATTCTTAGCCTGATGGGGCTCCCTTTATAGGTGTCATGAACCTTTCCTCTAGCTTCTTTTAAGATTTTTTTTTCTTTTTTTTTTCACATTGACTTTGGAAAGTGTGACAACAATGTGCCTTGGGATGGTCTTCTTATAAATATCAGTAAAATGTCCATACTACCCAAAGCAAACAACATATTTGGTGCTTTTCCTATCAAATTGCCAACATCATATTTCAAATTAGAAAAAAATTCTAAAATTTCTGTGGAATAAAAAAGATCCCAAATAACTAAAACAATCCTAAACAAAAAGAGTAAATCCGGAGTCATCACATGATTCAACTTCAAAATGTACTATAAGGCTATAATAACTAGAACAGCATAGTATTGGTACAAATATAGACACAGAGATCCATTCAATAGACTACAGAACTCCAAAATAAAGTAGCATATCTAAAACCAAGTTAACTTTGACAAAGTTGACAAAAATAAACAATGAGGAACATAAGCCTTTTTGAATAAATAGTGCTAAGAAAACTGGTTAAGCATATGCAAAAAAATAAAGCTGGATTCCCCTACCTCTCACCATCTACAAAAATTAACTCAAGATGGATCAAAGACTTAAATATAAGACCTCAAACTATAAAACTCTAGGAGAAAACTTAGAAAATACTTTTCTGGACATCAGTCTTGGGAAATAGTGTATGACTGAGTCCACAAAAATAATTTCAACAAAAACAAAAACTGACAAGTGGGATCCAATTATACTGAAGAGCTTCTGCACAGCCAGAAAAAAGAAAAATTAACAGAGTAAGTGGAATACATAAGGAATTTAATTCAGCAAGAAAAAAACATATAAAGTGTCTACCCAAAGGAAAATAATTCATTATATGAATGAGACATGCGCATACAAGTTTATGTTTATATTATAGCAGCACAATTTGTAATTGTAAAAATATGAAACTAAATGCTCATCAACCAGCACCTGGATAAAGAAAATGTGGTATATGTATATATACTGTGAAACACTACTCAGCCATAAAATAGAAGAAAACAATGGCCTTTGCAGCAGCTTGGATGGAGCTGGAGGCCATTATTCTAAGTGAAGAAATTCAGGAATGGAAAAGCAAATATCCTATGTTTTCACTTATAAGTGGAAGCTAAGCTAGGAGGATGCAAAGGCATAAGAATATAGTAGATTTTGGGGACTCAAGGGACATGCTGTGATGGGTATAAGGGATAAACAACTACATATTGGGCAGAGAGTACACTGCTTGGGTGACAGGCACACCAAAATCTCATAAATCACTGTTAAAGAACTTATGCATGTAACCAAAAGCAACCTGCACCACAGAAATTTTGAAGTAAAATAAAACAGAATAAATGAAAATAAAGTGAACAAAAGTCATGAACAGACACTTCTCAAAGGACGACAAACAAGTGGCCAAGAAACACATGGAAAAAAATGCCGTCATTACTAACTATCAGATAAATGAAAATAAAAAGCACAATGATAACGTATCACACTAGTCAGAATGGCTTTTATTTTTTATTTTTATTTTTTTTTTAATTTTTTTTATTATGATACTTTAAGTTCTAGGGTACATGTGCACAACGTGCAGGTTAGTTACATATGTATACATGTGTGCTGTACCTATTAACTCGTCATTTACATTAGGTTTATCTCCTAATGCTATCTCTCCCCCCTGTCCCCTCCCCACAATAGGCCCTGGTGTGTGATGTTCCCCTTCCTGTGTCCAAGTGATCTCATTGTTCAATTCTCAGCTATGAGTGGGAACATGGTGTGTTTGGTTTTCTGTTCTTGTGATAGTTTGCTGAGAATGATGGTTTCCAGCTGCATCTATGTCCCTACAAAGCACACAAACTCATCCTTTTTTATGGCTACGTAGTATTCCATGGTGTATATGTGCCACATTTTCTAAATCCAGTCTGTCACTGATGGACATTTGGGTTGATTCCAAGTCTTTGCTATTGTGAATACTGCTGCAATAAACATACGTGTGCATATGTCTTTATAGCAGCATGATTTATAATCCTTTGGGTATATACCCAGTAATGGGATGGCTGGATCAAATGATATTTCTAGTTTTAGATCCTTGAGGAATTGCCACACTGTTTTCCACAATGGTTGAACTAGTTTACCGTCCCACTAACAGTGTAAAAGTGTTCCTATTTCTCCACATCCTCTCCAACACCTGTTGTTTCCTGACTTTTTAATGATTGCCATTCTAACTGATGTGAGATGGTATCTCATTGTGGTTTTGATTTGCATTTCTCTGATGGCCAGTGATGATGAGCATTTTTTCATGTGTCTGTTGGCTGTATGAATGTCTTCTTTTGAGAAATGTCTGTTCATATCCTTTGCCCACTTTTTGATGGGGTTGTTTGCTTTTTTCTTGTAAATTTCTTTGAGTTCTTTGTAGGTTCCGGATATTAGCCCTTTGTCAGATGAGTAGATTGCAAAAGTTTTCTTCCATTCTGTAGGTTGCCTGTTCACTCTGATGGTAGTTTCCTTTGCTGTGCAGAAGCTCTTTAGTTTAATTGATCCCATTTGTCAATTTGGCTTTTGTTGCCATGGTTTTTGGTGTTTCAGATATGAAGTCCTTGCCCATGCCTATGTCCTGAATGGTATTACTTAGGTTTTCTTCTAGGGTTTTTATGGTTTTAGGTCTAACATTTAAGTCTCTAATTGATCTTGAATTGATTTTTGTATAAGGAGTAAGGAAAGGATCCAGTTTCAGCTTTCAACTTATGGCTAGCCAATTTTCCCAGCACCATTTATTAAATAGGGAATCCTTCCCCATTGCTTGTTTTTGTCAGGTTTGTAAAAGGTCAGATGGCTGTAGATGTGTGGTATTATTTCTGAAGGTTCTGTTCTGTTCCATTAGTCTATATCTCTGTTTTGGTACCACTACCATGCTGTTTTGGTTACTGTAGCCTTGTAGTATAGTTTGAAGTCAGCTAGCCTGTAGCATCCAGCTTTGTTCTTTTGGCTTAGGATTGTCTTGGCAATATGGGTTTTTTTTTTTTTTTTTTTTTTGGCTCCATATGAACTTTAAAGCAGTTTTTTTCCAATTCTGTAAAGAAAATCATTGGTAGCATAATGGTGATGGCATTGAATCTGTAAATTACCTTGGGCAGTATGGCCATTTTCACAATATTGATTCTTCCTACCCATAAGCATGGTATGTTCTTCTATTTGTTTGTGTCCTCTTTGATTTCACTGAGCAGTGGTTTGTAGTTCTCCTTGAAGAGGTCCTTTACATCCCTTGTAAGTTGGATTCCTAGGTGTTTTATTCTCTTTCAAGCAATTGTGAATGTAAGCTCATTCATAATTTGGCTCTCTGTTTGTCTGTTACTGGTGTGTAAGAATGCTTGTGATTTTTGCACATTGATTTTGTATCCTGAGACTTTGCCGAAGTTTCTTATCAGCTTAAGGAGATTTGGGGCTGAGACAATGGGATTTTGTAAATATACTACCATGTCATCTGCAAATAGGGACAATTTGACTTCTTCTTTTCCTAATTGAATACCCTTGATTTCTCTCTCTTGCCTGCTTGCCCTAGCCAGAACTTCCAAAACTATGTTGAATAGGAGTGGCGAGAGAGGGCATCCCTGTCTTGTGCCAGTTTTCAAAGGGAATGCTTCCAGTTTTTGCCCATTCAGTATGATATTGGCTGTGGGTTTGTCATAAATAGCTCTTATTATTTTGAGAAATGTTCCATCAATACCAAATTTATTGAGAGTTTTTAGCATGAAGGGCTGTTGAATTTTGTCAAAGGCCTTTTCTGCATCTATTGAGATAATCATGTGGCTTTTATCTTTGGTTCTGTTTATATGCTGGATTATGTTTATTGATTTGTGTATGTTGAACCATCCTTGCATCCCAGGGATGAAGCCCACTTGATCATGGTGGACAAGCTTTTTGATGTGCTGCTGGATTCGGTTTGCCAGTATTTTATTGAGGATTTTTGCATTGATGTTCATCAGGGATATTGGTCTAAAATTCTCTTTTTTTGTTGTGCCAGGCTTTGGTATCAAGATGATGTTGGCCTCATAAAATGAGTTAGGGAGGATTCCCTCTTTTTCTATTGATTGGAATAGTTTCAGAAGGAATGGTACCAGCTCCTCCTTGTACATCTGGTAGAATTTGACTGTGAATCCGTCTGGTACTGGACTTTTTTGGTTGGTAGGCTATTAATTATTGCCTCAATTTCAGAGCCTGCTATTGGTCTATTCAGGGATTCAACTTCTTCCTGGTTTAGTCTTGGGAGGGTGTAAGTGTCCAGGACATTATCCATTTCTTCTAAGTTTTCTAGTTTATTTGTGTAGAGGTGTTTATAACATTCTGTGATGGTACTTTGTTTTTCTGTGGGATCGGTGGTGATATCTCCCTTATAATTTTTTATTGCATCAATTTGATTCTTCTTTCTTTTCTTCTTTATTAGGTTTGCTAGCATTCTATCAATTTTGTTGATCTTTTCAAAAATCTAACTCTTGAATTCATTGATTTTTTTGGAGGGTTTTTTGCATCTCTATCTCCTCAGTTCTGCTCTGATCTTAGTTATTTCTTGCCTTCTACTAGCTTTTGAATGTGTTTGCTCTTGCTTCTCTAGTTCTTTAAATTGTGATGTTAGGGTGTCAATTTTAGATCTTTCCTGCTTTCTCTTGTGGGCATTTAGTGCTATAAATTTCCCTCTACACACTGCTTTAAATGTGTCTCAGAGATTCTGGTATGTTGTATCTTTGTTCTCATTGGTTTCAAAGAACATTTTTATTTCTGCCTTCATTTTGTCATGTACCCAGTAGTCATTCAGGAGCAGGTTGCTCAGTTTCCATGTAGTTGAGCGGTTTTCATTGAGTTTCTTAGTCCTGAGTTCTAGTTTGATTGCACTGCGGTCTGAGAGACAGTTTGTTATAATTTCTATTCTTTTACATTTGCTGAGGGGTGCTTTACTTCCAACTATGTGGTAAATTTTGGAATAAGTGTGATGTGGTGCTGACAAGAATGTATATTCTGTTGATTTGTGACGGAGAGTTCTGTAGATGTCTAAGAGGTCCGCTTGGTGCAGAGTTGAGTTCAATTCCTGGATATCTTTGTTAACTTTCTGTCTCATTAATTTGTCTAATGTTTACAGTGGGGTGTTAAAGTCTCCCGTTATTATTGTATGGAAGTCTAAGTCTCTTTGTAAGTCTCTAAGGACTTGCTTTATGAATCTGGGTGCTCCTGTATTGGGTGCATATATATTTATGATAGTTAGCTCTTCCTGATGAATTAATCCCTTTACTATTATGTAATGGCCTTCTTTGTCTCTTTTGATCTTTGATGATTTAAAGTCTGTTTTATCAGAGACTAGGATTGCAACCTTTGCTTTTTGTTTTGTTTTGTTTTGTTTTCCATTTGCTTGGTAGATCTTCCTGCATCCTTTTATTTTGAGCCTATGTGTGACTCTGCATGTGAGATGTGTCTCCTGAATACAGCAAACTTTGTCTTTTAATTGGACCATTTAGTCCATTTAATTTAAGGTTGATATTGTTATGTGTGAACTTGATCCACATAATTATGATCCACAAAATTATGTTGCTATGATAAATAGTTAAGTCATTCCATGTGAAAGTCATATTGAAACTATTTAAAGCCCTTCCTCACTAAGCATGACTTTTTATTGCAAAGCACTATTGAATATTACACTCTGTATTATGTCATCAGGCGTAATTTACTACTCCCTACAGTATACCAGTTTATGCAATTTGGCAAAGATCCTTTCAAAAAAAGAGTCCCAAACACTCACAAGATGGCAGTAGTGTAACACTAATGTTAATAATGCCTGTCTTTCAAAAAACAAAACAAATATCTTGAGCTACTAATCTTGAAAATATCTTCAAATACTGAACATGAGACCTAAGTCTATAGAAAATAATTGTAAAAGTAGATGAATTTGATATAAATTTAATACATTATGCCTACAGGAGGCAGCTTAAGTGCAATCATTTTTTTGTGTGTCAATTTCTTTTCTACTGATTTTCTTTTCATGGGAGGGTAATGCAGAAGAGTACTTTGGATCCTTTATAGTCTAATGCAAGCAGGTTAAAAGAAAGTAAAATCCTGAATACATTTTCACAAATTTATTTTCATAATTCCAACAGCAGAATAAATTCTATATGAAACACAAACAAACAAAAATTGTTACGCTTTGTTTTCAAATGTTAATAGAAGTTGGACATGAGTAAAATTACTCACCAAGGTCACTAAAATCAGAAAGACCCACATAAAAATTGTGGCTTCTTCACTTTAGGTGTTACTTAAATTCTCTAAGTCTTCATTTTCATATCTATAATGCGGAGGTAATAGAATCTACTTTTCAAAACAACCTTGGGAAACTATTATTATTGCCATTACTATTAATGTTTGATGCATGTTTACAGCATATACTCAGATTGATGCATTTTCTATCAGTGTGAGATCTTTCCAGCAAAAAAAAAAAAAAAAAAAAAAAAAAAAAAAATGTATTCTTAAATGCTTTTGTGGCAAAATTTACTGCATTGTTCTGGGACGACTGCACTATTTTTGTGTTTACCACCACTTCTCCAATTCCTTTCTATAGCCCATCTGAGTTAACTCAGTCAATATTGGTTCCAATACCTGTGCTATTATCACAAAAGTATCTCTCAGATGAGTTTTTAGTCAATTCTTCCATGATACATATTTGGACTTATTCGTGTCATTCCTGTTGACAATTTGTTACTCTGAGAATCACTGGGGACTTCCTTTCTCTTTTTCCTTCATCTTCAGTCAATTTCAAAAACAGTTTCTGAGAAAAAAATAAGCCTCAAGTTTGCCGTCTGTTTTTTGACCAATTTATCCAAATTCACATTTATGTGCCGACTGATGACAAATATTAAGAATTTTGTGTACTTGAATTTTTATTAGACATAAACATAAAATATCTAAGGTATCATGTATTGCTGTGCTTGGAGGTACTCTTTTCCATCTAGTTGTTGGAAAAAAAGTCAATTGTGTAATATTGATTACTAAAGTAGAGCCTATATACAAAAAAGCCATATATAAAAATAATTCAGCTCAAAGAATTACCATAAAATAAACATATCTGTATAACCAATACCAATGTCAAGAAAAAAAGCATCTCAGAAGCATGCTTTATGCTTTATCTAATCACTTCATCCAGGTTGTTTCAAGTTTGTTACTATTATGAATAATACTGCTATAAAATGCTTTACAATTACTTGTGTGAACTTTTCTGGTGTATATATCTAAGGATGAAACTGCTATATCATAACATACTGCATGTGTTCAATTTTGTTAAAAATGAAAGAATCTTCCAATATCATAATATCAGCTTCTCAATAAGCAGTTCATAAGACTTCAGGTTGCCTCACGGGTTGTTTTAATTTTACACATTCTTGTGAGTGTGTAGTTTCATTTCAGTATAAAGTTTATTTTTATTATAAAACATATAAACATTCAAAAAACTGGAAAGTAATATATAGTTAACTTCCACATAGTCACTACATAAATTGTACAGTTAATATTTGGCTTAAATAATATTTGCTTTAAAACATATCTATTCACCAATCGTTCTCTGTGGCTATCCGTTGTCCCATGGTACATTTTTCATGCAATTCAAAGTAAGTTACAGGTATCAACATAACAACAACTTCTAAACACTTTGACATGCCTGTGACTAACTAGAGTTTGCTGCTTATGTTGTTTTTGATAGAAAAGTATAAATAAATAAAATCCAAAATTCTTAAGTTTATCAATCCATGAATTTCAACCAGTGTAGGAACTGTGTAAGTGAAAAACCTGTAAAGGTATAGAATAACACAAACACTCTAGAAATTTTTCTCATACCCCTTCACATTAATTCCTGGCCTTTCACCTTCCCGGGAGAGACAACCGTTGTTTTGTCTGCTTTTGAATTTCAGGTAAATAGAATCATACTTAATATTAAGCCTTATTTTCCTCATCAAATAATCTGTTACAGCTTTACTCAGGTATAACTGACATTAAAAATTGCACATATAAGTTACACAACTTGCTAAGTTGTGACATATCTTGGTACCCTCTTGCAATCCCTCCTTTTTGTTTCTCCAAAATTTTCAGAGAACCACCAATCTGCTTTTAATTACCCTGTGTTTACAAAGTCTGGAATTGTAAGGGTTGTTAACAGCATGAATTATTTTTTTGTTTTTGCTCATCTTAATTATTTTGAGATTCATTCATGTTACTATCTGTGCCAATTTGATTAATTATAAATAAATATGTAAATAATAAATATTCCAACATACACACCTATACATATTATACACACTACAATATGTATATTTTTTCACACATTGATGGACTTCTATGTTGTTTCCATCTGTTGTCTATTACGAATAAAGCTACTGGAGACGTTTGCATACACCTTACTATATAAAAATATACTTTTATGTTTCTTGGATAAATATTCAGGTGTGGAATTTTGGAGTCATATGGTAGATGTAGGTTTGAAAGGGAACCTGCCAAGCTGTTTTCCAAATAAATTGTAGCATTTTAATTCTAACCAGCATTGTATGAGATTTCAATTGTTGCACAACTTACCAACATTTGATTTAGTCACCCTCTAATTTTAGTCATTCCATTATATGCATAGTAATAATTATTATTTTTCTTTTTTTTTTTTTGAAGAATTTCTCTCTGTTGCCTAGGCTGGAGCGCAATAGCACGATTTCCGCTCACTGCTAACTCCACCTCCTGGGTTTACATCATTCTGCCATCTCAGCCTCCCAAGTAGCTAGGATTGCAGGCACCTGCCATCATGTCCAGCTAATTTTTGTATTTTTGTAGAGATGGGGTTTCACCATGTTGGCCAGGCTCGTCTCGAACTCTTGACCTGAGGTGATCCAGCTGCCTCACCTCGTTCTCCCAAAATGCTGAGATTACAGACATGAGCCATTATGCCCATCCTGTGGCCTTATTTCACTTTCTTAATGACTAAAGTGTCAAGCATGATTCTATGTGCTTTTCTGCCATCTGTATGTCTTCTTTTAAGAAGTGCCTGCTTAAATCGTTTGCCCATTTCTTGTACCTTTTGTTTGGTTTTCTAGCACTAAGCTAAGACTTTTTTTTTTTTTTTGCAAAGTTTTGAAATTGTCCTTCTATATTCTGTATACAAATTTGTTGTCACATGTGAGAGTTGTAAATATTTGATCTTAGTCTGTAAATGGACTTTTGCCTATAGTTTTGCTCTGATTTTGTATAAATTTTATGGTTTTAGGTCTTAAGAGTAAGAATGACAGATCGATTTTGCACTAAGTTTTGTACACACTGTGAGATGTGGATTGAATTTTATTTTTGCATATAAATATCCAATTGTTTCAGCACCATTTGTCAAAAGACATTCTTTTCTAAAGGACTAAATTGTCATTAAACTTTTGTCAAAACTCAATTGACCATTAAGTGTATTATTGGATTGTCTATTGTGTACTCTTGATTTATATGTTCATGTTGATGCCAATACCAATATCTTTATTAGTGTAGCTATATATAGTAATAAATATAAAGTCAAGTAGTACAAATCATCAGCATTTATTTTTCCTTTTAAAAACTATGTTGACTGTTCTGAAGTTTTGAATATTTACGTAAATTTTAAAATTAGTTTATCAGTTTCTAGTAAAAAAAAAACAGTTTAAACTTTAATTGGGATTGCACTAAATTTATACAACAAATTTTGGAGAATTCACATATGAGTAATATGAAGCTTTCTGATTTATTAATATGGTATGATGCACCTTTTTATTAAATAGGTCCTCTTTAATTTTCCTAATGACTGTCATGTAGATTTCACTACACAGATATTGTACACTTTTTTGAATATATCCCTAAATATTAGATATTTGTAAAGCTATTGTAATTGCTGTCTTCAAATTTCAGCCTACAACTGTTCATTGCTAGTATATAAGCAATATATTTCCATTTATTGATGTTATAGCTTACAACATTTCTAAATTCATTAAATATTTTTGTCCAATTCCAGTGGATTTTTTATATAGGTGATTTTGCAATCTGTAAATATAGTTTTACTTCTTTCTCTCTAAATCTGTCGATTTTACATTTTTTCTTTGGTTTATTGCAATGGCTAGAATCTCTAATACAATATAAAAATATTTACAGTAAATTTTCATGTTTCGTATCTGTTAGTTGAAAAGTATTTAGCTTTTATCAAGTATGTTGTTAATCGTTTTTTTCATAGCTTGAAAAAATTCTACTTAAGTCTGTTGAAAACGTTTGTGTTTTTTTTGTTTGTGCTCATTTTTTTAAAAAAAAATCAGAAATAGATATTAGATCAACTGCATTGCAAAGATGATCACACATTTTTTTTTTTTTTTTCAGTCTGGCAATGTGGTATATTGCAGAGGGTTATTATTAAATAGTAAGCCAACCTTGCATTCTGCTGTGTCCGTCCCACAGACCCTGGTTGAGCAATGGATAAAAGGAGTACTCAGACAGGTATGCAGTGAAAGAGCAGCTAGGGGACTTCAGACACTAATGTCTGAAGAATGAGCAGTCTTGAACAGTTGAAGTTGCTTGCTTTTATTCAGTACAGACATAATGCTGAAAGCCTGGAGCCAATACAATCTGTGGGTAATTAACATTACTGTTCCCTCATTCAGGGAGCAGTCTCATGCATGGATGATCAAAGGTTGGTTTGCGGACAACTTAAGTAAACAAGACTGTTTACTACGATAAATTCCCCAACACTTCCTTGTACCTATCCCTCGCCCTCTGTCTCAGGGTAAGAGAACAGCTGCCTTCAGCTTATTCTCCACTAAGTTATGCAGAGCCTTCAAACCTTTCAAAAGTCCTGCTCCTTTCTCTGTAGTTTCTCTCACCACTCTGACAGATCTCCTATGTTTCCCCCTTTTCTGTTTTTTGCATCAAGTTTTGTTGATTCAAGAGTACAGATGTGTGCAGCAACATGTTTGACAGACTTAGTAGTTAAAGCTCATGTTCCAGCTTTGCGTCCTAGAATTAGTAAATAACATAAGACAAACATTAGCATAATCAGTAATATTGTTTTCCAATCACAGAGTGGTATGTAGTGTTACTTGGCACCTCAGTCCAATGTGTGCTCTTACTAAGGAACCCATTAGGGGTATGTCAACCCCTCCCAAATACTCAAAAGTATTTGCTCTGTTGGAGTTGCCAGTAAGATGTCATCCAGATAATGGATGATCTTGCAATTAGGAAATTCTTTTCTACTGGGGAGCAAAGCCTGATTTACATGATACTGACACATGGTAGGACTCTCCGGCATTCCTTGAGGAAGTACTTTCCAATGAAATTGGCAAAACTGGCCTTTCCTTATTGATAGCTGATATTGTAAACACAAATTTTTCTCTGTCTTGTTTTGCGAGAGGAATAGTATAAAGGCAGTCTTTCAAGCCAATAATGACTATAGGCCAATCTCGAGGAATCACTGTGAGGGAAGGGAGCTCCCGTTGAAGGGGCCCCATAGGTTGCAAGTAAGTCATGCAAAAGCCTGAGTCAATCTTTGATAACTCAATATTCACACTGACTTTATAGCACATAACCACCCAAATAAACTCTATATTTTTATCAACTGGATATTAGCTCATGAGTGCTGTAGGAGATCTGTCAGAGTGGTGGGAGAAGCTACAGGGAAAGGAGCAAGCTTTTTGGGAATGGTGAAAATGGGAGAATTCTAAGGGCTGTTTGATGGTTCTATATGGCTGGCTTTTAATTGCTCCTCTGTAATTTATGGGCTCACTGTATTTGTCTCCCTTTAAAGGCCACTGTTCTACCCAAATAGGATTTTGAAAGTGCCATGTTAGGGGTAGGGGAGGAATTGTGTCCAGCAATAGAAAGGGGTCATATGGAAGCTTTCCCCTATGGCCTCAATTAATCCTTTTGTAAATGGGATAGTGGCTCCATTTTCTCTAATGTTTTTTCTTATTTCTTTATAAGTGTTGAAAGTAATGGGTTCATATAGTAGATTGTTTTGTTGATCTTGCATCACCGGGCAGGCCAAGAGCTCCCCTTGTAATGCCGCTTGCCTAAGACAGGGTCCCATGACTGCAGTGTATCCCTTGTGTTTTTTCCACTTTATTGGAGGAGGAGGCTCTAGAGGAAGAGGCTCTAGTAAAACCTCTATTTCCTCTTTTGTATCTTTACCTGGTAACAGCAGGGCTGAGAGAGGAGGAGGAGGCAGTAAGTTAGGTGATGCTTCCTCCTCCCTTCCCTTTTAGGCTCTTCTGTGTAGACTGGGGCCAAGGCAGCCCTGACTAAGGTCCACAACATTAAATATGTTGCTGGGACCCGGTGCTCTTGTGCATGATGTTGTTTAAGATTTATCCCCACTTACTCCTAAAGCTCTAGGTCTAGCATGCCTTCTTCTGGGAACTATGAGTTATGAAAAACACCAGTTTGCATTAGGTCCCTTAGTTGAACCTGTGAAATCAAGGCTTTACTAGCTTTAAGCAGCTGTTTTCAATACTTTTATATTGCTGTTGAGCTGATAACTCTTGTCCCATGATGAAACCCTATCTTGAATATTCCCTTGAACTTGAAAATCCAGAGCAGGCACCAATTACTTACTGATGATGCAGTCGCTTCACCTTCATTTGTGAGGGTCTAGTTGCAATCTGTTGCAGTGTTCCTCACACGGGGCACCATCTGCTGGGTCCGTCCTGCAGACCCCATCTGAGAGATAGATGAAAGGAGCACTCAGACACAGGTATGTAGTGTAAGAACAGCTAGGGGACTGCCTGGAGTTAATGGCCAAATAGTGAGCAGTCTCGAACAGCTGACGTTGCTTACTTTTATTCAGTACAGACATAATGCCAAAAGCCTAGAGCCAACGCAATCTATGGGTTGTTATTGTTCCTCCATTTGAGGAGCAGTCTTGCACGTGGATGATTCAGACAACATAAGTATACAAGTCTGTTTATAAAAATTCCCCTACACTTCCTGGTACCTATTCCTCACTCTCTGCCTCAGGGTAAGAGAACAGCTGTCTTCAGCTTATTCTCCCCCAAAGCTATGCAGAGCCTTCCAACCTTTCAGAAGGCCTGCTCCTTTCCCTGTAGCTTCTCCCACCACTCGGACAGATCTCCTACAGCACTCATGAGCTAATACCCAGTTGGTAAAAATATAGAGTTTATTTTGGTGGTTATGTGCTATAAAGTCAGTGTGAATATTGAGTTATCAAAGATTGACTCATTGGTTTTAAAGGAAATACAGATTTAGTTTCTTGTGTGCCACTGGGAGCAACATTTTTATTGACCACTCAGTACATAACCTTGTTTTTCGTGTGTTTCTCTTTAAGGCCACTTTACTTAATCTATATTGTGGATGCATTAAAATTAAAATTAAAATTATGACCATCAACACAGTAACTTTAATGAAGCTTATCTAACACACACACACACACACACACACACACACACACATATATATATATATATATATATATATAATTTTTTTTTTCATTAACCTTTTTGCAATTAAGAAATAAGACAGTGGGGTGTTGAAGTTCCCCACTACTATTGTGTGGCTAAGTCTTTTTGTAGGTCTAGAAGTACTTGTTTCATAGACCTGGGTGCGCCAATATTGGGTGCATATATAATTAGGACAGCTAAGTCTTCTTGTTGAATTGAACCCTTTATCATTACGTAATGACCTTAATTGTGCTTTTTTGCTGTTGTTGGTTTAAACTCTTTTTTTAATCTGATATAAGAATACCACATAAATTTGTTTTCCATTTGTGTGACAGATATTTCTCTACTCCTTTACTTTAAGGCATAAGTGTCATTACATGTGAGATGGGTCTCTTCAAGACAGAGGGTGGAGGGGTCTTGTTTTCTTATTTAACTTTCAACTCTGTATCTTTTAAGAGATAACCTAGGAAACACCATTCTGGACATTGGACTTGAGGAAGAGTTTATGACGAAGTATTTAAAAGCAAATTAGTTTCCACAGAGCAAAATAAATTATCAACAATATAAACAGACAACCTACAGAATGAAGGAAATACTCATAAACTATGCATCCAACAAAGGACTAATATCCACAATCCATCAAGAGCTTAAACAATTCAACAAACAAAGCCAAATAACTCCATTAAAAACTGGGCAAAAGACATGAATAGACGCTTCCCAAAAGAAGACCTGCAAGTGACCAAGAAATATATGAAGAGGTTCTCAATATCATTAATCATCAGTGAAATGCAAATTAAAACCACAATGAGAAATGATCTTACACCAATCAGAATGGTAGTTATTAAAAAATCAGAAACAACAGACGAACAAAACATTAGCTAGGAAAGTTATAGACAGAGAAAAGGGAATGCTTATGAACTGTTGGTGGGAATTTAGATTAGTTCAGCCACTGTGGAAAGTAGTTTGGGGATTTCTTAAAGAACTTAGAACTACCGTTTGACCCAGCAATCCCATTACAAGCTATATCTCCAAAGCAAAACAAATCATTTTACCAAAAAGGCACATTAACTCATGTTCATTGCAGTGCAATTCACAATAATATAGATGTGGAATCAACCTGGGTGTCCATAAATGTTGGATTGGACAAAGAAAACATGAAACATGTACACCATGGAACCCTGCACAGGCATAACAATTAACAAAATCATGTCCTTTGCAGCAATATGAATGTAGCTGGAGGCCATTATCCTAAGCAAATTAATGCAGAAACAAAAAACCAAATACCGCATGTTCTCACTTATAAGTTGGAATTTACTCATGGACATAAAGATGTCAATAGTAGTCACTGGGCAGTATTTGGGGGGAGGTGGGCAAAGGTACAAGGGTTGAAAAATAAACCGTTGGGTACTATGCTCACTACCTGTGTGATGAGATGATAATAGAAGTTGAACTTTTTTGAAAAGTTTTAAAAAAATTTTAAAAACACAAAGAAACAAGACAGTACTTCAGCACCTTACTCAGGACCATTTTAAACAACAGTTACCAACACCATGAACAAAAATTGGCTGAAAAAAGCAAACATTCTGCAATATACTAAGTAGAAAGGTAATAGGACATTTATGTACACTAAGAGAGCAGAAACAAGAAGGCAGAGCATCACTTTATTTTATCTTAAGTGAGAATATGAGTGTCAGATAACTCATATTTTTGGTCACTTTGTGCATGTCTATAAATGACTGTAATAGCAAAGTATTAAGTATGAGGTTGAAAATAAATTTTATCCAGTAAGCAAACTAGTAAATATAAAATCCATGAATAATGAGGACCAACTGTATATACTTCTGTATATCAGTGGGGTTTGTTAGCTATATTGAAAAGAATAATTGCATCTGTGGTGATGAAACATATTGGAATGTGATTACTTTTTATTTATCTTCTTGATGTCTTTATTAGGTAACAGAGTAATGCAGACATAAAATACAGAAGTATGCTCTCCCCCTCAATCTTTTCAAGAAATGTGTGTAATTAGAATGATTTCACTCTTAGTTATTTGGCAAATGTTTTCAATATCAACCAGCTGAGTCTTGAGGGAGTTTTTGTTTCTTTATTCGTGGAAGGGTTTTTAACTGTAAATTTATTTTCTTTAATAATTTAAAGCCCTATTCAAACTGTTTATTGCTTCTTGAGTGAGATTTTTTAGTTCATATGTTTCAATTAATATGACCATTTTATATCAGTTATTGAATTTATTGACTTAAATTTGTTCATACTATTTTCTTCTTATCCTTTTAATATATGTAGAGTCTATGATAATGGCATCTCCTCATTTCTGATACTGGTAAATTATGTTATTTCCATTTTTTTAAACTTAGTTGGGTGGGAGGTTTATAACATTTATTAATCTTCCTAAATAACAGACCTTAATTTCTAAATTGATTTTCTTCATTATTTGTGTTTTCAATCTAATTGATTGCCACATGCTTTTAAATATTTTTTTTTTTAAATTACTTTGGGCTTCGTCTATTCTCTCTCTGTTTTCTTAAAGTGGAAGTTGAGATAGTAGACCTTTCTTTTTAGATATAAGAGTTGTGAGATAAATTACCTCTTATGTATTGCTCAGTTCTAAGTACTTTTTAATTTTATTCTGTACTTCTTAGATACATAGTAGTATAGAATGAATTGTGTTCTTCTGAAATTCTCATGATGAACTATTAATCCCTAGTGTCTCAAAAAGTGACGATATTTAGAAATAGAGCCTTTATAGCCATAATTAAGGTTAATGAGGTCATATGGCTCTATTCCAATCTAACTGGTGTCCTTACAAGAAAAGGAAATTGTGATGTATAAACACCAGGGATGCATTTGCACAGAGAAAAGACCTTGTGAAGACACAGCAAGAAGGTGGCCATCTGCAAGTCAAAGAAGTAGGTCTCAGAAGAAACCTACTACAAAGACGTTGATCTTAGACTTCTAGCCTCCAGAACCGTGAAAAAATTAATTCCTTTTGTTTAAGATAACCTTTGTGTCATGTTTTGTATGGCAGTCCTGGCAAAATAAGATATGTAGGTAACTTAGATGTGTTATCCAGTTCTAAAATATTTGAAAATGTTGTAGATATCTTTCTGTTAGTGATTTCTTAATTCTATCATGGTTAGAAAACATAGCGCTATAACTTGATTGACAGACTCTTATTCCCCACCACATGGGCTCTATTAGAAGTCATCCAGTGTGGACTAGGATAAAATATATTTTTATGCTTTTTATGAGGAGTAAAAGCAAAAATTTCAATTAAGTCAAGTCGATTGTAGGTGTTGTCCATGATTCAGCTCTCTGTCTATTATTGGTGTATAGGAATGCCTGTGATTATTGCACATTGATTTTGTATTCTGAGACTTTGCTGAAGTTGTTTATTAGCTTAAGGAGATTTGGGGTTGAGTCAATGTGGTTTTCTAAATACACAATCATGTCATCTGCAAACAGAGACATTTTGACTTCCTCTCTTCCTGTTTGAATATTCTTTATTGCTTTCTCTTGCCTGATTGCCCTGGCCAGGCAATCAGTTTGCCAAATCTCTGTCTACTTGGTCTCTCAATTTTTGAGACAGAGATGTTGAAATCTACAACAATTATTGTGGATTTTTCTATTTCTTCCTTCCTACATCAGTTCATGCCTCACATATTTCAAATTTCTGTTATAGGTACACAGTCATTTAGGATAATTAATTCCTCTGTATAAATTGCCTGATTTATCATTATAAACCAAGCTTTTTATCCACAGTAGTATTCTTTGCTAAAATCTGTCTTGTCTGGTGTTAATATTTCAGTTTGATGTAATTGTGGTATGCCTTTTTGCATCTCTTCACCATTAAATGTGTGTGGTTTCATTATGTAAGTTCGGTTTGTGTAGGCATCAAATAGTTGGATCTTGCTTTTTTATAATTTAATTTGAAAATCTCTACTTCTTAATTGTGTTTATATTACCTACATTAAATGAGATGAGATTGCTGATAACTGCAGTGCTCAGGGGTTTTGTGTGGTGGTTAATCAATCTTCCCAGAGATGACTTCTCCAATTTTGTCTGATTAATGTCAAAGATGTGTCCTAGGAGTTTTAGGTAACATCTAATGCCGAAGCAGTTTATTATGGCAGCACTTTTACAAGATGGCTAGCAGGAGCACGTGGGTGGCAAGGGCCGGATGTAGTTGGGATTCAGCTGTTCACCTGACTGGGAGAGTCTTTGTCTGGAGACCTTTATCAGAGTACGGAGGGTTTTTCCCTCTTTCTTATACCTGAATTTAGTCTGGGTCAGTAATCAGGTGTTTGTTGTTGTTGTTGTTTTGTTTTGTTTTTGTAAAGGGAACTTTAGCTATTTTTTTTTTAATTCTCTCTTGTTCAGTGTTTGTAAAACTTACATATTTTATTTCAGTTATTTAAAATTTATTTCGGTATGCAGCATATATCCAGTCACTATTACTCTTTCTTTTTTGGAGGTGGAGGCCTATTTAAATAATGATTTGAAGCAGCTATAAGTAAAGAATTCAACTTGTTTAGTGAATATCATCAAAGAACAGATAGGAATCCTAAGCTGATACATGAAAACTATATACAATAACCAAATGAAAACTTTAAAACTAAAAAATTCAATATCTAAACATTCAAAAATTAATTTGGTGGGATTAACAGCAGAGTGGAGATTACTGGAAAAAAAAAAGGTGGGTAAACATGATCATATTATCCAATCTGAAGGACAGAGAGAAAAATATTTGAAAACAAAATGCAGATAGTCAGGAACCTGAAATACTATATCAATAGGTTTAAAATATATGTACTATTTGCTCGTGCATAACTTAAAAACATGAAGCTATACATTGAAAATTTGCAAAGAGGTAAAAGAATGCTAGGGTATACATATGTATGTATATATGTATATATGTGTGTGTATGTGTGTGTGTGTGTGTGTGTGTGTGTGTGTATATATTTTTAAGTTCTGGGTTACATGAGCAGAGTGTGCAGTTTTTTTACATAGGTATACATGTGCCATGGTGGTTTGCTGCACCCATCAACCCAAAACTTACATTAGGTATTTCTCCTAGTGATATCCCTCCCCTAGCGCCCCATACCCCCCGGGCCTCAGTGTGTGATATTCCCCTACCTGTGTCCATGTTTCCTCATTGTTCAACTCCCGCTTATGAGTGAGAACATACAGTGTTTGATTTTCTGATCTTGTCATAGTTTACTGAGAATGATGGTTTCCAGCTTCATCTATGTCCCTGCAATGGATGTGAACTCATCCTTTTTTATGGCTGTATAGTATTCCATAGTGTGTATGTGCCACATTTTCTTAATCCAGTCTGTCATTGATGGACATTTGGGTTGGCTCCAAGTCTTTTCTATTGTGAATAGTGCCGCAATAAACATACTTGTGCATGTGTCTTTATCCTAGAATGATTTATAATCTTTGGATATATGTCCAGTAATGGGATGGCTGGGTCAAATGGTATTTCTAGTTTAAAATCCTTGAGGAATTGCCACCCTGTCTTCCATAGTGGATGAACCAATTTACACTCCCACCAACAGTGTAAAATCATTCCTATTTTTCCACTATCTCTCCACCACCTGTTTGACTTTTTAATGATAGCCATTCTAACTAGCATGAGATGGTATCTCATTGTGGTTTTGATTTGCATTTCTCTGATGACCAGTCATGATGGATATTTTTTCATATGTCTGTTGACTGCATAAATGTCTTCTTTTGAGAACTGCCTGTTCATATCCTTTGTCCATTTTATGATGGGATTCTTTGCTTTTTTCTTGTAAATTTGTTTAAGTTCTTTGTAGATTCTGGATATTAATCCTTTGTCAGATGGATAGATTGCAAAAATTCTCTCCCAATCTGTAGGGTACCTGTTCACTCTGATGCTAGTTTCTTTTGCTGTGCAGAAGCTCTTTAGTTTAATTAGACCCCATTTGTCTATTTTGGCTTTTGTTGCCATTGCTTTTGCTGTTTTAGATTTGAAATCTTTGCCCATGTCTATGTCCTGAATGGTATTGTCCAGGTTTTCTTCTAGGATTTTTATGGTCCTAGGTCTTACGTTGAAGTCTCTTTGATCCATCTTGAGTTGATTTTTTATAAGGTGTAAGGAAAGGGTCCAGTTTTATTTTTCTGCATATGGCTAGCCTGTTTTCCCAACACCATTTATTAAATAGGAAATCTTTTCTCCATTGCTTATGTGTGTCAGATTTGTTAAAGATCAGATGGTGATAGATGTGTGGTGTTATTTCTGAGGACTCCATTCTGCTCCATTTGTCTATATATCTGTTTTGGTACCCATACCATGCTGTTTTGGTTACTGTAGCCTTGTAGTATAGTTTGAAGTAAGATAACGTGATGACTCCAACTTTGTTCTTCTTGCCCAGGATTCTCTTGGCTATGTGGGCTGTTTTTTGGTTCCATATGAAATTTAAAGAATTTTTCTTTCCCCAATTCTGTGAAGAAAGTCAGTGGTAGCTTGATGGGAATAGCATTGAGTCTATAAATTACTTTGGGTAGTAAGGTCATTTTCATGGTATTGATTCTTCCTATCCATGAGCATGGAATGTTTTTCCATTTGTTCATGTCCTCTCTCATTTTTTTGGGCAGTGGTTTGTAGTTCTCCTTGAGGAGGTCCTTCACACCCCTTGTAAGTTGTATTTCTAGGTATGTTATTGTCTTTGCAGCAATTGTGAATGGGAGTTCACTCATGATACGGCTCTCTGTCTGTTATTGGTGTATAGGAATGCCTGTGATTTTTGCACATTGATTTTGTATCCTGAGATTTTGCTGAAGTTGCCTATTAGCTTGAGGAGATTTTGGGCTGAGATGATGGAGTTTTCTGAATATACACTCATGTTATCTGCAAACAGACATTTTGACTTCCTCTCTTTCTATTTGAATACTCTTTATTGCTTTCTGTTGCCTGATTGCCCTGGCCAGAACTTCCAAAACTATGTTGAATAGGAGTGATGAGAGAGGGCATCCTTGGCTTGTGCTGGTTTTTAAAGGGAATGTTTTCAGTTTTTGCCCATTCTGTATTACATTGGCTGTGGGTTTTTCATAAATACCTCTTATTATTTAAATAAATGTTCTATCAATGCCTAGTTTATTGAGTGTTTTTAGCATGAAAGACTGTTGACTTTTGTTGAAGGTCTTTTCTGCATCTATTGAGATAATCATGTGCTTTTTGTCATTGGATCTGTTTATGTGATGGATTACATTTATTGATTTACCTATGTTGAACCAGCCTTGCATCCCAGGGATGAAGTTGACTTGATTGTGATTCATAAAGTTTTTTTACATGCTGCTGGATTCAGTTTGCCAGTATTTTATTAATGATTTTCACATCGATTTTCATCAGAGATATTGGCCTAAAATTCTCTTTTTGTTGTTGTTGTGTCTCTGCCAGGCTTTGGTATCAGGATGATGCTGGCCTCTTAAAATGAGTTAGGGAGGATTCCCTCTTTTTCTTTTGATCAGAATAGTTTCAGAAGAAATGGTGTCAGTTCCTCTTTGTACCTCTAGTAGAATTCGGCTGTTAATTCTTCCCATCCTGGACTTTTTTTGGTTGGTAGACTATTAATTATTGCCTCAGTTTCAGAACCTGCTATTGGTCTATTCAGATATTTAATTTCTTCGTAGTTTTGTCTTGGGAGGGTGTACATGTCCAGGAATGTATCCATTTCTGTTAGATTTTCTAGTTTATTTGTGTAGAAGTGTTTATATTATTCTCTGTTGGTAGGTTGTATTTCTGTGAGATCAATGGTGATATCCTCTTTATCATTTTTTTAATGCATCTATTTGATTCTTCTCTCTTTTCTTATGTATTAGTCTTGCTAGAGGTCTATCAGTTTTGTTGATCCTTTCAAAAAACAAGATCTTGGATTAACTGATCTCTTGAAGGGGTTTTTGTGTCTCTATCACCTTCAGTTCTGCTCTGATCTTAGCTATTTCCTGTCTTCTGCTAGCTTTTGAATTTGTTTGCTCTCTCTTCTCTAGTTCTTTCAATTGTGATATTAGGATTTTGATTTTAGATTCCTCCTGCTTTCTCTTGTGGGCATTTAGTGCTATAAATTTCCCTCTACACACTGCTTTAAATGTGTCCCAGAGATTCTGATATGTTGTTTCTTTGTTCTCATTGCTTTCAAAGAACACCTTTATTTCTGCTTTCATTTTGTTATTTACCCAGTAGTCATTCAGGAGCAGGTTGTTCAGTTTCCATGTAGTTGTGCAGTTTTGAGTGAGTTTCTTAATTCTGAGCTCTAATTTGATTTCAATGTGGCCTGACAGATAGTTTGTTGTGGTTTCTGTTCTTTTCCCTTTGCTGAGGAGTTTTTTTACTTCCAATATGTTTTCAATTTTAGAGTAAGTGTGATGTGGTGTTGAAAAGAATGTATATTCTGTTGATTTCAGGTGGAGAGTCCTGTGATGTCTATTAGGTTCATTTGGTCCAGAGCTGAGTTCAAGACCTGGATATCCTTGTTTATTTTCTGTCTTGTTGATCTGTCTAAGATTGACAATGGGGCTTTAAAGTCTCCCATTATTATTGTTTAGGAGTCTAAGTCTCTTTGTAGGTCTCTAAAAACTTTATGAATCTGGGTGCTCCTGTATTGGTTGCATATATATTTATGATAGTTAGCTCTTCTTGTTGAATTCATCCCTTTACCATTGTGTAATGACCTTCTTTTTCTCTTTTGATCTTTGTTGGTTTAAAGTCTGTTTTATTAGAGACTAGGATTGCCATCCCTGCTTTTTATGGATTTCCATTTGCTTGTTAGATCTTCCTCTGTGCCTTTATTTTGAGTCTATGTGTGCCTTTGCATGTGAGATGGGTCTCCTGAATACAGCTCACTGATGGGTGTTGCCTCTTTATCCAATTTGCCAGTCTGTGTCTTTTAATTGGGGCATTTAACTGATTTACATTTAAGGTTAATATTGTTATGTGTGAATGTGATTCTGTCATTATGAGGCTTGTTGGTTATTTTGCCCATTAATTGATGTAGTTTCTTCATAACATCAATGGTCTTTATATTTTGGCATGTTTTTGCAGTTGTTGGTACTGGTTGTTCCTTTCCATGTTTAGTGCTTCCTTCAGGAACTCTTGTAAGGCATGCCTGGTGGTGACAAACTCTCTCAGAATTTGCTTGTCTGTAAAGGATTTTATTTCTCCTTCATTTATGAAGCTTATTTTGGTTGGATATGAAATTCTGGGTTGAAAATTCTTTTCTTTAAGAATGTTGAATATTGGCCCCCACTCTATTCTGGATTGTAGGGTTTCTGCAGAGAGATCCACTGTTAGTCTGATGGGCTTCCCTTTGTGGGTAACCCGACCTTTCTCTCTGGCTGCCCTTAATATTTTTTCCTTCATTTCAACCTTGATTGATTTTGCATCTTGAGATTGTGTCTCTTGAGGAGTGTCTTCATGGTGTCCTCTTTATTTCTTGAATTGAATGTTGGCCTGCCTTGTTAGGTTGGGTAAGGTCTCCTGGATAATGTCCTGAAGAGTGTTTTCTAACTTGGTTCCATTCTCACCATCACTTTCAGGTACACCAATCAGACGTAGATTTGGTCTTTTCCCATAGTACTCTGTAGAGGACTAAGTGCTCGCAAACGAGACGTTCCCGATAAGTCCTGCTCTTGCAAATGAAGCACGGTGTTCCTTCCCTGTTTGCAGGGAGGACAAAGGAGCCAGCTGCAAATGCCAGACCCTGGGGGCTTGTTTATGTGTAAACATCTTGAAAATCCAGAAAGTCAGGGAAAGGTCAGAAAAACAACAATGTGTCTTCTGACTTGGCAACATTCCACAAATGACTGTATAGAATAAAGCAGAGCGTGCCATTCGGGGCAGCCGCCATGTTTGTCTTGTCTTGTGTTGTCTTGTGTGTTCATTCCTTTGTTTAGGAAACACGTGGACCCCAACATCTGGCACAGTGAGCAGGGTCCATGGCTCCACGAGAGCAAGGAACCAGAGAGGGAACACCCCGGGCAGGCGCGGGGAGACCGCAGGCAGGTAAATAAATAAGAAGGGGGACCGACAGGAAAATTATGGGGAATTCCACCTCTCTGGCCTCTGAATATTTGCGGTTACTCCAGGGACTGTTGATGTCTATAGAAGTAGAAGTTAGTTAAGGAACATAAGACTTTGAAGTGATTGTTTGCCCATGTTGAACAACATTGTTATTGGTTTCAATATCAAACCAAAGTGCAATTAAATCAAAAGGAATGGTTACAAGTTGTTAAAGTCCTGCATCGAGCTCATCAGCAAGGGCAAACAATGCCTCTGATTTTGTGGACTTTGTGTAGTTCCATTACTCAGGCATTAGAGTTACTTGAAACTTATTCAGAGCGTGGCAATACTGCCACAGGAGGTGAGGCATCTGAAGCTTTAGAGAGGAATGATCCTAGAGAGAAACATATTTGCACCCCAGTTGCTGAGGACAAGGAATTGGAAGAAGAGCTAATGCCTCCTTCATCTGAAGGAAATTCTGATTTGCAGCATATTTTAGAGATGTTACAACAGTTGTTAAAATTGCTAGGTGCCACTGCTCCTGCTTCTCCTATCTCTCTGCCACGAACCTTCCCTGTTAAAAGATTTCCCTTTGCCTCCACCTCCAACCTCTTTGCCTATGTCAGGTCAGGTTTTCTCTGTGCCTTTTCCTCCTATAGGAGAAATGAAGGAATTGAAGGAAAAGGATGATTTCGAGGAATTAAATTTATTCCCAATAACATGGGCTGCTTTTGGCCCCAATGCTCAGTTCCCAAACGGTGGCCAGAATGTGACTTTTACAGCCCTACAATTTAAATTTTTGAAAGAAATGAAAGCTGCAATTTCTAATTATGGACCTCAGTCACCATTTGTTCTTGGCCTTCTCAATTCCTTCTCTTCAGAACATATGATGATTCCTATTGACTGGGAAATGTTGGGACAGGCTGTCTTTGATCGTTCACAATGGCTTCAATTAAAAAGTTGATGGTGGGAGAAAGCAAGAGTACAAGCTAGAAAAAATGCTACCCAAAATCCCCCAGGACCTACTGAAGAGCAGCTTACGGGTTCAGGACAATACGCCACTCTTAACGCTCAGGCAGGCCTAGATGATATTGCTCTCACTCAGATTAAAGCCTTGTTTATAAAAGCGTGGACTAAGGTTGAAATAGCCGGTAAAACTTCTTTATCTTTTTAAAGATCCTACAAGGAGCCACTGAGCTGTATCCAGATTTTGTAGCCCGTCTTCACAGATGCTTTATTAAAGACTGCAGGTTCAGGCCCTGCTGCTAAAATTCTTTTGGATACTCTGGCTTTTGAGAGTGCTAATCCCGAGTGCCAAACATTGCTGCGTCCTCTAAAAGCTAGTGGAGCTGATTTAGATGAATACATTTGGGCTTGTGCAGGTGTTGGAGGAGCTATTTGCAATGCTCAATTGTTTGCTGGGGCACTTTCTAAGGCTTTAAAAGGTAATTCTAAACAAGATATATGCTATCAATGTGGGAAACCCAGTCATTTTAAAAAGGAATACCTGAAAAAAAATTGGCTCTTCTGCTCTAAAAGAAAAAAGGTTACCATCTGATATGTGTAAACAATGTGGCAAGGGTCGACATTGGACCAATGAATGCCGTTCAAAAATTGATAAAAGTGGGAATGTATTGTCACCCCTCTCGGGAAATGGGAGCCAGGGCCCGCAGGCTTGGGTCCCCAACAACTACAATGCAGGCCTACCCCAGTACCCAGTGAGCAGTGGCTTACAACATCGAGGAATGACCGCGAGTCTTCCTTAAAGACATCCTACCCTACCCCAGTTTCTCAGCTTTATGCTGACACTAAGCAGAGTGCCGCTGCTGACCTAGTTATTATCCAGCCTTATACTTTATCTCCTAATGGATGAATATATAAGGCTACTGAAGTGTGTGGTCCTTTGCCAAAGGGACATGTAGGACTTTTGTTAGGTCAAAGCAGCAGTGCTATGCAGGGGTTAATGGTGGTCCCAGGAATTATTGATCCTGATTTTACTGATGAAATCCTTATTATGGTACAAGTCTTACAATTTATGTGCCTAGAAGTAGGGGAAAGTATAGCACAATTGCTTTTATTGCCTTTTTTTCCTTTCTTATCAAGAGATGTGTCTTATCAAGGAGGTTTTGATAGTACTGGGAAACCTGTTTTCTGGGAAACTTTAGTTTCTGATCAAAAACCTTTATGTTCACTGCAAATTAATGGGATACTTTTTGAGGGATTAGTTGACACAGGAGCAGATGTATCTATTATATGCTTGACTCAATGGCCTGATCATTGGAAAAAGAAACTAGTATCAGTTACTCTATCCGGCCTAGGTACTGCTTCTATAGTCTACCAAAGTGTCGAGCCCCTGAGCTGTGTAGGACCGGAAGGACAACAAGGAAAAATGTGCTTTTATATTGTTCTTATTAATATTAACTTTTGGGGCTGTGATCTTTTACAACAATTTATGCCTTTTTAAGCATTCCTCATATTTCTTCAGCTGCCAAAAATATGATGTTCAAAATGGGCTACAATCCTTTAAACACTTAGCCACTGTCCACAAGCCTCAAACTTTACAATTGAAGTGGAGAACTACAACTCCTGTTTGGGTGGAACAGTGGCCATTATCTAATGAAAAACTTAAGGCTTTAAAGAATTTAGTTAAGGAACAATTGGCCGAGGGGCATATTAAACCAAGTACTTCTGCATGGAATTCCCCTGTGTTTGTCTCATCAAAAAAAAAAAAAAAAAAAGGAAAATGGCAGTTATTAACTGATCTTAGAGCTGTAAATGCTTGTATTCAACCTATGAGGACTTTACAACCTGGGCTTCCTAATCCAACTCTTAGCCCACAAAATTGGAAATTAATGGTTATAGATCTTAAAGATTGTTTTTTTTACTATCCCGTTACAACCCCAAGATTGTGAATGCTTTATAGTCCTACCTTATGTCAAGAGTTTGTTCATAGAGCCTTAAATCCTGTTAGATGTCAATTCCATACTGTGTTAATATACCATTAGATGGATGATATTTTATTAGCAACTCCTGATGAAGTCCTACACGGTCAAGTTTTTCAGGTCTTACAACAACAATTAACTCAATATAATTTACATATTTCTTCTGAGAAAATACAGACTCAATTTCCTATTCAATATTTGGAATACCTTTTAGCAGAAAAGCAGATTTGGCCACAAATAGTTCAAATTCGAAGAGATCAACTTTTGACTCTTAATGATTTTCAAAAATTGCTAGGAGACATAAATTGGCTTTGCCCCACCTTAGGCATACCTACTTACAAATTGTGACATCTATTTGCTACCTTGGAAGGAGATTCAGGTTTAAATAGTTCTCATAAATTATCCTCTGTAGCAGAAGAAGAATTGTCATTTGTAGAAAATAGAATTAGTGAAACTCACCTTGATTATATTGTACCCAATCTTCCACTTTCGTTGTGTCTTTTTCATACTCCCCATTCACCAACAGCTGTTTTACACCAAGATAATAATATTCTAGAGTGGCTGTTTTTGGCTAATAAACCATTAAGAAAATTCACCCATATATTGATAAATTAGCTGAATTAATTATTAAAGGACGACATCGTGCTCATCAGTTGCTTGGTGCTGACCCTATAAAAATTATTACTTGATTATCTAATCAATACATTGAATCTCTGTTGGAAACTTATGAGGGTTGGCAAATGGCTTGCGCTGAGTATACTGGTTCTTTTTCTCAGCATTATCCAAGTCATGAGGCTTGGGCTGTTCGCTATAACCATAGTCATATCTCTGCCTTTACTATGATTATCGTGGAACTTTTTGCTACAAGACTGGCCTCAAACCCCTTGTAATATTTGTAACTCTTACTTCCAACAGGCTCGGAATGAGCACCAACTACATCATACTAATAGTTTAGGATTACAACGGCGATTTTCTATAACACACCTTCAAGCCCGAGATATTGTCAGAGCCTGCCCATCTTGTGCTTCTATTGTTGCATCTTTTTTAAGTCCAGGTATTAATCCTCGAGGCATTCAAAAAAATCACATTTGGCAAATGGATGTAACTTATGTTCCTTCCTTTGGTCGTTTAAAATATGTTCATCACACTATTGATACGTGGTCACATTTCCAGTGGTCTACGCCATTACCTCTGAAAAAACTAACTCTGTTATTACTCATTTACTTACTTGCTTTGCAGTTATGGGAGTCCCTGCTAAATTAAAAACTGATAATGCCCCTACTTATTGCTCTCGCAAATTGGCTGCCTTCCTCTCTTTATACCATATTCATCATTCCACTGGTATTCCATTTAACAGTCAAGGTCAAGCAATTATTAAAAGAGCCAATGCTACCCTAAAATTATAACTTTTAAAACAAAAAGGGGGACATGGGCGAGATTCCCCAAAACATCAAATTCTGAAAGCCCTTTTTACTTTAAATTTTCTCAACCATTGGCGTCAATTACAGCAGTCTGCAGCGGTGAAACATTTTCAACAGCCTTTAGAAAAGCTGCAAAACAGTAATCTGTGGGTGTACTATCCTTCATTAGCAGGGAAATAAATGGGGCCGAGGCTCCACTCTTGTCTGTACAGGTGCTGGAGACGAGTGGTTTCCATCTCAACGGTTGAAACAGCTCCATGGCGAAGAGGAGCGGATCCAAAGAGTTCCTCAAGGAATTTCAGGGGCTGAATCTGAGCGCTCAGAGAACATTCACCTTCGGAACTTGAGGTGAGGAGCGCCCGACATGGGATCAACTGATAAAGCTTACTTAGAAAGCTGAAGGGGTTGTTCAACAAGCTGGGCAGCCCAAAACCCCACTGACTTTCTTCCTGGCTATCCTGGCCATAATAAATTATCGGGTAACGGCTGGAGAATTTACACACTGGGCTTATATTCCTTTTCCACCCTTATATCAAGGTGTGGCCTGGGGAGACAGAGAAGTCTCAGTATTTACTAATGATACTGCTTGGATGCCATTGCCTTTTTTAAACCAGGATCCTGAATTAGACATTGGCACAGTAAATAGTTCATATCAATTTGGGGTTGAAGGGTTACCTATATGTCTTGGGAGTAGTCCACATTGTCTACATCTTTCTATAATCATACTGCAGTACTTAATGAAACTCTGCCAAGTACATTATCTTTATGCCCCATCCCTGATGTGTCCAGAGGTGTTTCCCAACTAGAGTGGACTAGATGTAGAGGTAGTGGGCCACGATTGTTGTTAGATGTAAAAGGGAAAGGTCGTAAATACCTTGTTACTGATTGGAGTGTACATGGAGATTTTCAAACTAAATTTAATCATGTCAACCTGCGCTGCCATAAGAGTAATCACAGCATTTCTACGGATGGCAATGAAACTATTATTTGGCATGATGGTGGTCTATCACCCCCTATGCCGCATTTGGCTAATACCTCACAAATACAAAGTTATATTTGGAAGTTGCTAGCTGCTGATAAACTAATGTTCACTTTCACGGGAAATATGTCCTTAAATCTTATTACTAATATTGCTAACCTTTTCCATATATCTTTGCATCGAAATAGTTCTAGATATGTTATTGCATGTGTAAGAAAACTTTATTTGTTGTTAACAGGAATTTTTAAATGGGATAATTATACAGGGTAGTTAACTGTACGGACAATTGTACATTCTTAAGTTGTATAAATACTACTTGGTAGAATAATAATTGGAATGAGTCTCACTCCGATTTATATATACTAAGAGCCAGAAAAGAAATCTGGCTACCTGTAAACTTAACACGTAGTTGGAGTGAATCTGCTGGGGTTACTCAAATTTACAAGGTTATGTAAGATCTTGTCCACTGCAGTCAGAGGATGGTTGGAATCATTGTGACCGCAGTGATAGGACTTGTAGCAACTGCTTCCACCACCGCTGTTGCTGGACTAGCTCTACCCCAGAGTATACAAAATGCAGAATTTGTGCAACAATGGTGTAAACAATCACATTTGTTGTGGCAGCAGCAACGAGAAATAGATGCTCATTTGATTGAACGAGTGGATAATCTGGAGCAAGTGGTTTCTTGGTTGGAAGATCAGTTAACAGTGTTAAATACCCAAGCTTTGTTAAAATGTGATTGGAACACTACCCAATTTTGTATTACTCCTGTTCCTTTTAATAGCACTGTACATAATTGGACTGAAATAAAGAGACTTTTAATTGGTCATAATAATCTTTCCCTAGAAATACAAGAATTAACACAGAACATTTCTGAAACATTTCACAATCAGTTACCATTGCTGACTGGTGCAGATTTGATGACTGATATCGCACAAAGTTTGACGTCTTTGAACCCTATGAGCCCTGTAAAAACTTTGCTGACCTCTGTTTCTAGCAATGTATTGATTGTTGTTCTTGCTTTTGTCATTTTCACAGTCTGCTGGAGATGGTGCCAAAGGGCAAACACCAAATCCCAGCGAGCCCAATATGTAATGATGGTTCTGAAAGAAATTCAAACTTATAAACAAAGAAAGGGGAAATGTAGAGGACTACATGCTCACAAACAAGACATTCCCGATAAGTCCTGCTCTTGCAAATGAAGCAGGGTGTTCCTGATAAGTCCTGCTCTTGAAAACGAAGCAGCGTGTTCCTTCCCTGTTTGCAGGGAGGACAAAGGAGCCAGCTGCAAATGCCAGACCCTGGGGGCTTGTTTATGTGTAAACATCTTGAAAATCCAGAAAGTCAGGGAAAGGTCAGAAAAACAACAATGTGTCTTGTGACTTGGCAACATTCCACAAACGACTGTATAAAATAAAGCAGAGCATGCCATTCGGGGTGGCCGCCATGTTTGTCTTGTCTTGTGTTGTCTTCTGTGTTCATTCCTTTGTTTAGGAAACATGCGGACCCCAACAGTTCTCTATTTCTTGGAGGCTTTATTCTTTTCTTTTCACTCTTTTTTTCTCTAATCTTGTTATCTCACTTTATTTCATTAATTTGGTCTTCAACCACTAATATCCTTTCTTCCGCTTGATTGAATCTTCTGTTTGTTGGTTTTCCTTGTAACAGACAGTTCCCTCAGCTGTAAGTCTGTTGGAGTTTGCTGGAAGTCCACTCCAGAACTTGTTTGCCTGGGTATCACCAGCGGAGGCTGCAGAACAGTAAATATTGCTGCCTGATCATTCCTCTGGAAGCTTCTTCCCAGAGGGACACCTGCCTATATGAGATGTCTGTTCCCCCTACTGGAGGTATTTCCCAGTCAGGCTACATGGGGGTCAGGGACTCACTTGAGGAGGCAGTCTGTCTGTTATCAGAGCTCAAATGCCATGCTGGGAGAACCACCACTCTCTTCAGAATTGTCAAGGAGGGATGTTTAAATCTGGAGAAGCTATCTGATGTCCTTTCTTCAGACATGCCCTGCCCCCAGAGGTCTAATCTAGAGAGGCAGTAGGCCTTGCTGAACTATGGTAGGCTCCACCCAGTTGGAGCTTCCCTGCCGCTTTGTTTACACTGTGAGCATAGAACCCCCTCAAGCCTCAGCAATGGCAGATACCCCTCCCCCTGCCAGGCTCCAGCATCCCAAGTTGATCTCAGGCTGCTGTTCTAGAGGTAAGCAAGGCTCCCTGGGTGTGGCACTCCCTGAGCCAGGCACAGGAGGCAATCTCGTGGTCTGCCCGTTGCAAAGACCATCGGAAAAGCACAATATTTGGGCAAGAGTTTACTGCTTCTCCAGGTATGGTCATTTACAGCTTCCTTTGTCTAGGAAAGGGACATTCCCCAACCCTTTGCACTTCTAGGGTGAGGCGATGCCCCACCCTGCTTCAGCTTGCCCTCTGTGTGCTGCACCCACTTTCCAACCAGTCCCAATGAGATGAACCAGATATCTCAGTTGGAAATGCAGAAATCCCCCATCTTCTGTGCGGATCTCCCTGAGAACTGTAGACCAGAGCTGATCCTATTTGGCCATCTTGGAAGCGACCATAGGATTTTCTATACTATTACTTTATTTGGGTGACATTGAGAAGTTATCGTCATCTGTTCTTATAAGTAAAATGTATTAATATAAAAACTTGTAACTCTTTATAACATGCATAATTTGAGCATATATATCTCTAAAATTCCCACGACTCACAAATGCAACATTTAAATTATCTATATCTATAAAGACTCAGCACATGGAGCCCTAGTGAAGCATTATTAAAATAAATTGCCTCTTTTTAAATATTTTTGAACATAATGTTAAGATTAAATTATTTTAGATTTGCTGAAAGAAATAATTCCCATTCAGGATATATTATTAATATGCACTTAAAAATTAAGAGGAAAACTCTAGTGTTCTTAAAATTAAGAGAAGAACTCTAGTGTTCTTGGAATAAAATAATCGATTCTATTACTACTTTTATTCTAAAAGCAATAGACTTTCTATAGAAAGTGAATTTTATAAAGTATGTAGGCTATTAAAAACCTACTGAATTTATCACTCTGAAAGTGACTATGAAGAAATTATCTTAAATTTAAATCCAACGGGGTTGAAACAATTTCTGAGCATGCCATCTTGATAAATATTGGATACAATCTGCATTATAAACTAATGTAAATGTTATAGATTTGAGAGTTTACTCTTTTACTGCTGCACATATTCTACATACCTATATTCCTTTAGCATATATTTAAACATTGTTATAAATGCTTTTTGCTTAATTTACCCAAGATTTTAAGATATTTAAAGAAAAATTAAGGAAGGGGCAATGAAAATGTTATATTATGGGTTTTATGAAAAGAATTAAGATTACAAAGGTAGTATTGAGTTGGCAGCTTTTACAGGGTTGTTTGGGAAATGAATGGAGTTAGGAGTATTGCAACGTAATACAGTATTTGAAGCTGTATTATGAATAAATATGTATATTGAAGTGGGAGTTGGTAGAAAGAACTGGCAATGGAAGAATGCTGCTATGGCTTGAATAATGCTGTTTCCTGAAAAATTCTTATAAAGAAATTAATCCTTAAGGCAACAGAGTAGAGAGGTGTGGCCATTAGTAGACAATTGCATCATAAGGCCTCTATCCTCATGAATGGGATTGGCATACTTATAAAAGAGTTCAAGGTTAAAGTAAGTACCCTCTTGCCTTTCTAATATATAAAGATACAGTGTTCTTTCCCTCTAGGGGAAGCAACAACAAAGTGCTGTTTTGAAAGGAGGGATTTCATTATGGAAGGTCCCTCACCAGGCACAGAAGCTACCAATGCCTTGATCTTGTACTTTCCAGCATCTAGAACTCAATGGGAAATAAATTTCTGTTTGCTGTAAATTACCCAAGCAAAGTATTACGTTAATAACATCACAAGCAGACCAACAGATACCTAAGAAACATATTTCAAATGAAAAATGTATAGGACTTGGTCATTCAAAAGTAAATTTGAGATGACTTGTCAGGTTTTATATTGAGGAGACTATGATAATGGAGAAGCAAATTACAAAGACAGGGACATTGATAGTGGAGTTACAGTTAAATGGGAAGATGTTGGTTTTGTCTTAGATATTAAGTGGATATTTACTTTGCACTTAAATATTTCACAGGTACATAGAGGGAACATGGCTGCTCTTGCTACTTTAGTACAGGGAATATGAAAATATGCTTTTTAGCTCTAAAAACCAGCTGTAAGACTAAATCCATGTAAAAATATAGAAACTCAAATTATAATGGCTTAGATTTTTAAGTGGGTATGGAGAATATTTAGTTGAGGTCTTTTATTGAACAGGAAGATAGATTGTCAGCAACTTTAAGTGATGCTTCTCATATCTACACAAAGAGACATTTACAGAACTGGGACTGTAACCAACCTCTCACGGTACTCTGAGTTCAGAGCTATTTCTTCACTACTGTGCTACTTTCCAATCTGGTGAGAAATAAATATCAATTTAGTGTCTCTGGCTTTGAGTTGTATTTGATTCATTCTTATACAAATTGGATTTCAGAAAAATTGTAGCAATGATTGTGGATAACATTTTATATTTTTAGGTGTTTTGTAATTTATCATAAAGCAAGACTTAGCACTGAATTAGATAATTTGGAATAACATAAAAAACAGACACTTTAAGCTCAGGTATCAAGCTGGAATGAAATGGACAAATAAAATTATATATCTATTTAAATATTTTAAGAACAAAAATTTAGTTAGATAAAATAGATGTTTTTAATAACAAATATTAATATCAAATAGTTCAGGGTTTACTATTTACCTAGTTGTTTTTGTAACCTGAGGGCAAAAGTATATCTATCTGTTTTTAGTATAATTATAAAGTATTTAGTTTTACAGCATCTTATTCTTCAAAAATTGGTATGGCATAATGTACAGTAAGATGGATCAATAAAAACATAATTTAAGTAGCTAGTTATTTTCTTCTTTACCAGGATTACTAGTGTACATCAATTAAAGTCAATTTCTAATGAAAATATTATTTCTGAAACTGTGGGCATAGAGTAAAAATCTACAACAGAAATCTTTTTATCCAAAAGTAATTAAGATTTAGCTGCCACATGTTAAATGCTCCAATATGTTATAAAAAGTGAAGGCAATATCACTGCCAATTTAAACACTCCAAGTTATCATTTTAATTGCAATATAGCAACAGGACGTTGTGATTCTATTAATATATGTTAAAAACTTTAGAAAGCTAGCGAAAATTAGAGAATAAAAGTACTATATCTGGAGCCAGACCATCTGGGTTTGAGTTGTGCCTCTGTCCTTTTCAAATTGTGTGACCTTGGGGAAATTACTTTAGTTCTGACTATTTCTATTTTGTCTACTGTTAGGTAAGATTGATAATGTAATAATACTAGTACCATCCAAATAAGATGTCTGTGGTAATTAAGTAAATTAATACTTGCTATGAACTTAAAGCTGTACTAAGAACAGAAAGTATTATCTATTATTAGCTATTAACACAATTTCTTTTTTTCTGTGTATACTGATGCCAAGTTTTCATCATGTTAGTGATGTGGAGAGAAAGATTTGGAAGGGCAGTATGACGTGTTTTAACATAAGCAACTGAAAATACACACAATACCATCTTTAGAGCTACTCCGCATTTTTTTTCAAAGAAAGATTCAACATTGCCTTTACCAAAATAATAGTTAAAACTCAATTTCAAAACTTATATTAATGATGTAACCTGAATGAGAACACATGTAAAATAATTTGATATTGTACTTATGTTCAAAAATATTTTAAAAGTGGAATTTATTTTCTTAAAGATGCGTGAAGGCTCTATGTTCTGAATTTGTATTGGTATAAATAATTTAAATATTGCATTTGTAGGCCATGTGGATTTCAGTGATAAATACATGTGCCCAAATTATACGTTTAAGGAAGAGTAACATCAGTTTTTATTTCAATGTCTTTTACTTGTAAGAGTAGAAAGATACAATGGTAACTTCTCAATGTCACCAAAACAAAGAAATAGTGTAGGAAACCCTAGCACTTCCTACCTATTTTTCAAAATTTAAGTTTATTGCTTCTTATTTTTAAATTACCTTTAAACAAATATGTACTATTCATACTATGTGTAAGATAATATACTGGAAATAAATTGAGTATTGACAATGTGTTATCATGGACTAGTACAGAAATATAGTATCTATTTAAAAAATTAGTTAAAATTAAATATTTATGCCTACCTCCTCATTTCTAAATTTTTTATAAACTTGAGAAAATAATGATTTCTATTGATTTTTACAAAGATGCATATTTTTCAAAATATTTATTCTAACTAGCTACTCTTTGTTTTGTAACTTTATGAAAGCATTGTATTTATTTTAAGTTTATATCCTACAGTGTTTAGCTATTTTGACAGAACAAATATTCAGTAACTATTTTAGAATTTGTTATGTTTATTTAATTATATCTGAAACCAAAAAGAGATAGTTGTAATGCATTTGCCTATTTAATTATATTAAATTTCCAAAGTTTCTAGTAGTGTTTGGCCTGTAAAAGACTTCCAAATAAAATACAATCATCAGTTGTGTATAGTTACAACCATTGAATCAACTATTTTAACAGAAATTTATTTTATTTCTTTGTCTTTTCACTACATTGTAAAGGAGGTAAAAATTTCAGGGCAGAGATATATTAGTGAATAAACAAAATTGCATCACATGCAGAGTATTTTATATAATAAATCTCTTTGGAATTACAGAGTATCAAATGTTGAAGAGTAAAATGGGCCAGGACAAAATTATACCTTTCTATTTAACTGTAGATTGTGAAAAATCGATTTGAGTTAGTGAGAATATTCCTTGTCTCTAGCTCTAGTAAATTTGGAGGATTGTTTTCCTTGTCTTTAATATTATAGGAGGATGTTTCAAGGTTCAAAAAACACAATGAAGTTTTTCAGAACTGTAAGTATCACCAGGTCATAGTAGTTTGAATTTACATGCCAAAGAACTATTTTTAGATAGAAGTAATAAATTGTCAATGTGTAGTCTTTCATTTTTTGCTGCTTATGAATTACTCACACTTAATAGGTCCAAGATTCTGATTGAATTTTCTCAGTCATTTTTGTATTACATTGATGATGTGTGTCTTGTGTTCTAAGAATACAAGGTGCCGGGCGCCGTGGCTCAAGCCTGTAATCCCAGCACTTTGGGAGGCCGAGGCGGGCGGATCACAAGGTCAGGAGATCGAGACCACGGTGAAACCCCGTCTCTACTAAAAATACAAAAAAACTAGCCGGGCGCGGTGGCGGGCGCCTGTAGTCCCAGCTACTCGGGAGGCTGAGGCAGGAGAATGGCGTGAACCGGGGAGGTGGAGCTTGCAGTGAGCCAAGATTGCGCCACTGCACTCCAGCCAGGGGGACAGAGCTAGACTTCGTCTCAGAAAAAAAAAAAAAAAAAAAAAAAA
>NW_022317264.1:42722-44349 GCF_002776525.5 Piliocolobus tephrosceles
AAAAAAAAAAAAAAAAAAAAAAAAAAAAGAATACAAGGTTTAGGTAAACAATTAAATTATTTAGAACTAAAAACAGTTTTTTCATTTCAGTAGTTCACGATAAATGAATTTATCATGAGGAGAAAACATTATGGGTGACATTTTCTGAAAACTTTATCATTTTGTAAATATGATATTTTCTTAAATTTAGCCAGATAGAAAATTCTGGTGTCACAGTTTGTTTTTCTCTGATTTCTTTAAATATATTTTTTTCTGCTTTTTAATGCTGTAGATAAGAAGTCTGTTAACAGCTATTATTCCACCTTTTGTGTGTAAAAACAGCTTCTCTTTCTCTAAAAGTTTTGTCTAACTCACAAAAACTCTAACTAACATATGTACAATTTTAAATATTGTTTTCCATTAAGAAACAGGACTTTGACATAATTCTATGAAAGCTGTTTGAATCTGATTTTGTTTCACATTTTTTAATTTGGTTACTATATTATGTGCTTTTTATTAGTAATTTTGTAGCAAATAAAAATACGACTTAACTAATGATATTGCTCTTATTAATATATTTCTATTAATGTTATACAATTATGATAAAAATTAAACTAAAATGCAATTGGGAAAGAAATGTAAATTAATTACTTGCCTTTAACAAATTAGAATAATCTTAAATGGTAATGAGAACACTTTATTATTTTTTCATGAACTAATATTTACTGAATATCAGGTATTGCATTCTAGGCACTGTTAAAGTACTGGATAATGCAGCAGGACCTAAAAGAAAAGTGTTTGGGCCAGGTACCATGGGTCATACCTGTAATTCCAGCACTTTGAGGGGCCGAGAAGGCTAGATCACCTGAGGTCAAGAGTTCAAGACCAGCCTAACCAACATGGAGAAACCCCGTCTCTACTAAAAATACAAAATTAACCAGGCAAGGTGGTGCACACCAGTAGTCCCAGCTGTTCAGGAGGCTGAGGCAAGAGAATTGCTTGAATTGAACCCAGAAGGCAGAGCTTGCAATGAGCTGAGATCGCGCCACTGTACTCCAGCCTGGGTGACAGAATGAGACTCCCTCTCAAAAAAAAAAAAAATAAAATGTTGGATCCCATTGCTTAATATTCAGCTGAAAGGAGATAGGCAATAAACACATTAACAACAATGATAACACAAAAATAATTTAATTAGAATTTGAAAAGACTAGGAATGGCGGAATATTCTCCTGGGTGAGCAGCTTTATTGTATTCAGGCATAGACAATATTTGGAGGTTATATGAACAACTGAAATTTAATAGTGGTTTCCTGAATGGAGAGTAAGTGAAATTCTTTTAAAATGAAAAAAAAAACAAAAACAAAAACAAAAAAAAATATTATTTTTGTGGATGAACAGCAAGATATTGATTTGCTCTTACATTTTATTTTTCATATCTATTTCATGTATTATGAGCAATATAATTCTATTAATTATTTCGGTTAAAAAAAAAAGCTGAATGACAATCATTCCAGCTATGACGACCATACCACTTTTTGTTCGGTTTCTTACAAACAGACTCCTTTAGGAATACACTGTGGTTAGATTTGTGTATATGATTGCAATGTGCAGCAGAGCTTCAGAAAACAGCTCAAAGCTCAGGTAAAATT
>NW_022317265.1:0-4210 GCF_002776525.5 Piliocolobus tephrosceles
AAAAAAAAAAAAAAAAAAAAAAAAAAAAAAAGAAAGAAAAAAAGAAATAAAAAGAAATAAACTGGCTTATAAGGACAATAAACCCAAATTTTCACCCTATTGTCAACCACCTTCTAACTGGCCTTCTGGATTCATTAGATAGTTGACTGGGGTCAAGGGGCCAAGGAGTCAATCAGAAAACTGTGTTTCTCTGCAGAAACAAAGAAAATCAGGATAAATGACATCTGTCCAATATTTGTTCTCCTTCTCCTAAGCCTCTGTAGACACTATATATACAAGTTGGCTCCCTTTCATGCACCTCTATTTCTTATGTGCTTCCGTGTGCCCACCTCCTCAACGTACACTGAAGTCTATTGAATGGGGTTGGTTTCAGTGCCTAATTCAATTGGTACAGGAGTAAGTCTTTGGTCAGCCACATCAGTATTACATAGTCAGACATATACACGCTACAGGTTACCATCAGAGAAGGACTGGGTTTGGTCTGACTCTGCTGTAATAATTAATTGATAGTTCTACAGACCTGGGCATAAGTCCTGACTAACCATGTGATATTAGGCAAATTACTTAATCTGGGTTTCCTTATCTGTAAAGTAGAAATAAGTGGTTCTTATGTAAATAAAGCCTTTATCCTGGAGTCTAGTATACAGTAAATGCTTAATGTTGGCTGTCATCATCATCATCATCATCATCCTTTCATTCCTCAACCCTATGCATAAGGCTTACTTTGCACCCATCCCTGCCCTTTAGGAGCTGCCAGCCTACTCAGTTAAATACATGTATATGTTCATTATGTAGCAATGCTACTGGGATAGATGTCTGAAGACAGACCAATCAGGGCACAAAGGAAGGAAATAGTCAGGTCTACCAGGGGATCAGGACAGGCTTCACAGGGTAGGTAACATCTGAGCTGTCCTCAGAGACCAATAGGTATTCACCAAATTGTGGAGGGCAAAGAGACATTCAGGGCAGCAAGTGGCATGTATGGAAGACAGAAGGCAGGAGGCAGCCTTGCTTGTTCTGAGAACCATGAATAGTTTGGTTATGACTGAAGTCCATGGTGTAAGAAATGGCTTGACAAGACTAGCCAAGTACTACAGAAGCACCGAGTTCATGCTACCATGAGCAAATTCCAAAGTTTGAGGGTTCAGACAATGAGGTGATCCCACTTGGCTGGAGCAGAGAAGCCTACAGGAGGAAGACCTGGAAAGGTGCCTGAGATAAGCACAGGGAAAGGTGGGGAACATTCTCTCCCTCATACTCATGTGTGAACAGTCAGCCTAAGGATTCTATCTACCTCCTTAATATCTCTCATACTTGTTCCCTCCAATCTATTTTTTATACAGAAGCCAGAATGGTTTTTCTAAAATGCAGTTCTGACCCTACCACTTAGCTTAAAACCCTTCAATGAATCCCTATTCTCCATAAGGTTTAAACTCCTCAGCAAGTTTCCAAGGTTCTCCCCAGTCTCTTTTCTGCTACCCCTCCAGGTTCACATATCACTACACTCTACTGTGTCTTAGTCACTATTCCAACCATACTGAGCTGTTTCATTAGTGTTCTAGCTCAGAAGTATACCTACTGCTATTTTGTATAACCCATCAGCTAAGAATAATTTTTGCTTTTTTCTTTTTGAGACAGAGTCTTATTCTGTCACCCCTGGTGTGAACATGGCTAGACGGCAGTGGTATGAACATGGCTCACTGAAGCCTCAAGCTGCTAGGCTCAAGTGATCCTCCTGCCTCAGTTTCCTGTGGGTCCACAGGCATGCACAACCATGTTTTTTTTTTTTTTTTTTAATTTTTGTAGAGACATGGTCTCATTTTGTTCCCAGGCTGGTCTTGAGCCCCTGGGCTCAAGTGATCCTCCTGCCCTGGCCTCCCAAAGTGCTGGGATTACAGGTGTGAGCCACCCTGCCCAGCCAATTTTTACATTTTTAAATGGTTGAAAAAAATCAAAAAAAGAATAAGAGTGTGTTTCACGTGTAAGTTGTGTGAAGTTCAGATGTCAGCGTCATGAAGTTTTAGGCTGGGCACAGTGGCTCACGCCTGTAATCCCAGCTCTTTGGGAGGCTGAGGTGGGCAGATCACTTGAGGCCAGGAGTTTGAGACTAGCCTGGTCAACAAGGTGAAACCCGTCTCTACCAAAAATACAAAAATTAGCTGGGTGTGGTGGTTCCCCCTTTAGTTCTAGCTACTCGGGAGGCTGAGGCATAAGAATCGCTTGAACCCGGGAGGCAGAGGTTGCAGTAAGCCGAGATTGTGCCACTTACTCCAGCCTGGGTGACAGAGTGAGACTGTCTCAAAAAATTAATTAATTAATTAAAATAAATAAAATTTTATTGGAACACAGCCATCCTCATTTCTCATTTGTTTACATATTATCTATGGCTGTTTTCCATTATACAACAGCAGAGCTGACTAGTTATGATTAGTTATGACCATATATTATTGTCTAAATATATATGGTCATATATATTTGATATAGCCTAAAATATTCACTGTCTGGCCTGCTGTACAGAAAAAGTTTGCTGACCTCATTCTAGCTGCTTTGACTATTTAATGTAGGATCCAAATTTGCTTTCTATAGAATTAAGGGCAATTCAAAGAAATGAATAGCCTTAGAATCACAGGCCACAGAATTTCAGAGCTGACCCAGAATTTACAGAGGGGAAATGTTAGTCCCAGAGAGGGTACAATGGTTGGCCAGGTAGGCATGGCAAAGTACTGGCAAAACCAAGACAAAAGAAGGTCTTCTGACTGCCAGGGCAGGGCTCCAGCTGAACCTTCTTCAGATCTGTAATCTGAGAATCAACCCATGGCAAGTTAAGTTTTTCTAAATTGACTCCTGAAGAATTCTTCTACTCTGGGCTTTTCCTCCTGGGGCAGCCTTTTTGGCAAACAAGAACAGAAGACTCCTAACCTGGCTACTACATCTGCTGAGTCACATCAAGTTTTATTACACATCAAAATATTCATTACTGTGAGCTGCAAATTCAGGATATTTGACAGGTTTATCCTTCTTAGGGAGCCCTTGCAAATCACAGACAGATGAAAACAGATGGCTGGGCAAGAGATTTCCTGTTTTCATTTATATTCTGCATCTTAACTTTGATCTGCTCTCTTATGTAAATACCCTTTCGTAAGGGTAGGTCTGTGGATAATTAATCTTCATCAGATGCAATCACACTATAAAGTAAGGCCTCCAAAAAAGTCACTCATGATCAATCACTAGATCCAAGCTAGTCAGTTGTGGGGTCAGAGCCTACGGTCATGCCTCCTCCCTTCAACCCACTGGCACTTGAAACAGGTTTGAAATGGTAGGGTAAGAAGACAAAACGCATGGTACAATGCACAACATAGGAGCTCAATGACTACTCTTTGAAAAAGTAGAAGAACAAATAAATGGAAATTCTTAAGAAGTTCCCAGGCTCAAAGGTCAGGGACATGGCTCCCTATATCTCTAGACCATCTGAAACCTGTTTCCTTCTGTCTATTCCAAAATCTACTATTAAGTATTTATTAACACAGAAAAAAAAATGCACCAGTTGTTGTAAACTTATTTTCTATTTTATTCAACTTTCAAGAGCTTTGCTTCCTGGACAAGTGTGAGGACTACTTTTGTCCCAAATCATAGTAAATTACTGTTATCTTCAATATGACTTGAGACCATGGAGAGAAGGTTCCACTACAGTCACCAGAATATGCTTTAAAAATGCAAAGACATATAATCCAATTTAGGAAGATGGCTATTCCAAGAGCTTAAAACCTTTTAAAGCTTTGGCATATGAAGGCCATCAACTCTGAAAAACTCACTCTTGTAGAAGGTTCCCCTCACTGACAACACCAGGTTAAGTGAGGCTTTTGTGAAGAATGGCTGACCCTTGATGTTTGCTGATGAAATCATTTAAGTTAACAGCTCTTTGGGGTCAACCTCAAGGTTCATGACGTGCAGACATTTTGCTGAGATTTGACTCTGAAACACTTCTACTATAGCATGTGGAGAAGAGTCTATTACTCAGTGAGTGAGCGTGGCCAGATGCCCAGCCCCACACGTGGCTCCAATTCTGTTGTCCTTTACTCTCCACATATGCAGTGACTCTCAGGTAGTGACAAAGCTTTGTTCCTTTGTAAAAAGTGACCCACAAGTCTTCATGAAAGCTGAAGAACTAATCAACTTGAACTATGAGGACATGTGCAGAAAATGCATGGCT
>NW_022317266.1:0-1627 GCF_002776525.5 Piliocolobus tephrosceles
AATTTTACCTGAGCTTTGAGCTGTTTTCTGAAGCTCTGCTGCACATTGCAATCATATACACAAATCTAACCACAGTGTATTCCTAAAGGAGTCTGTTTGTAAGAAACCGAACAAAAAGTGGTATGGTCGTCATAGCTGGAATGATTGTCATTCAGCTTTTTTTTTTAACCGAAATAATTAATAGAATTATATTGCTCATAATACATGAAATAGATATGAAAAATAAAATGTAAGAGCAAATCAATATCTTGCTGTTCATCCACAAAAATAATATTTTTTTTTGTTTTTGTTTTTGTTTTTTTTTTCATTTTAAAAGAATTTCACTTACTCTCCATTCAGGAAACCACTATTAAATTTCAGTTGTTCATATAACCTCCAAATATTGTCTATGCCTGAATACAATAAAGCTGCTCACCCAGGAGAATATTCCGCCATTCCTAGTCTTTTCAAATTCTAATTAAATTATTTTTGTGTTATCATTGTTGTTAATGTGTTTATTGCCTATCTCCTTTCAGCTGAATATTAAGCAATGGGATCCAACATTTTATTTTTTTTTTTTTTGAGAGGGAGTCTCATTCTGTCACCCAGGCTGGAGTACAGTGGCGCGATCTCAGCTCATTGCAAGCTCTGCCTTCTGGGTTCAATTCAAGCAATTCTCTTGCCTCAGCCTCCTGAACAGCTGGGACTACTGGTGTGCACCACCTTGCCTGGTTAATTTTGTATTTTTAGTAGAGACGGGGTTTCTCCATGTTGGTTAGGCTGGTCTTGAACTCTTGACCTCAGGTGATCTAGCCTTCTCGGCCCCTCAAAGTGCTGGAATTACAGGTATGACCCATGGTACCTGGCCCAAACACTTTTCTTTTAGGTCCTGCTGCATTATCCAGTACTTTAACAGTGCCTAGAATGCAATACCTGATATTCAGTAAATATTAGTTCATGAAAAAATAATAAAGTGTTCTCATTACCATTTAAGATTATTCTAATTTGTTAAAGGCAAGTAATTAATTTACATTTCTTTCCCAATTGCATTTTAGTTTAATTTTTATCATAATTGTATAACATTAATAGAAATATATTAATAAGAGCAATATCATTAGTTAAGTCGTATTTTTATTTGCTACAAAATTACTAATAAAAAGCACATAATATAGTAACCAAATTAAAAAATGTGAAACAAAATCAGATTCAAACAGCTTTCATAGAATTATGTCAAAGTCCTGTTTCTTAATGGAAAACAATATTTAAAATTGTACATATGTTAGTTAGAGTTTTTGTGAGTTAGACAAAACTTTTAGAGAAAGAGAAGCTGTTTTTACACACAAAAGGTGGAATAATAGCTGTTAACAGACTTCTTATCTACAGCATTAAAAAGCAGAAAAAAATATATTTAAAGAAATCAGAGAAAAACAAACTGTGACACCAGAATTTTCTATCTGGCTAAATTTAAGAAAATATCATATTTACAAAATGATAAAGTTTTCAGAAAATGTCACCCATAATGTTTTCTCCTCATGATAAATTCATTTATCGTGAACTACTGAAATGAAAAAACTGTTTTTAGTTCTAAATAATTTAATTGTTTACCTAAACCTTGTATTCTTTTTTTTTTTTTTTTTTTTTTTTTTTT
>NW_022317266.1:1727-44369 GCF_002776525.5 Piliocolobus tephrosceles
TTTTTTTTTTTTTTTTTTTTTTTTCTGAGACGAAGTCTAGCTCTGTCCCCCTGGCTGGAGTGCAGTGGCGCAATCTTGGCTCACTGCAAGCTCCACCTCCCCGGTTCACGCCATTCTCCTGCCTCAGCCTCCCGAGTAGCTGGGACTACAGGCGCCCGCCACCGCGCCCGGCTAGTTTTTTTGTATTTTTAGTAGAGACGGGGTTTCACCGTGGTCTCGATCTCCTGACCTTGTGATCCGCCCGCCTCGGCCTCCCAAAGTGCTGGGATTACAGGCTTGAGCCACGGCGCCCGGCACCTTGTATTCTTAGAACACAAGACACACATCATCAATGTAATACAAAAATGACTGAGAAAATTCAATCAGAATCTTGGACCTATTAAGTGTGAGTAATTCATAAGCAGCAAAAAATGAAAGACTACACATTGACAATTTATTACTTCTATCTAAAAATAGTTCTTTGGCATGTAAATTCAAACTACTATGACCTGGTGATACTTACAGTTCTGAAAAACTTCATTGTGTTTTTTGAACCTTGAAACATCCTCCTATAATATTAAAGACAAGGAAAACAATCCTCCAAATTTACTAGAGCTAGAGACAAGGAATATTCTCACTAACTCAAATCGATTTTTCACAATCTACAGTTAAATAGAAAGGTATAATTTTGTCCTGGCCCATTTTACTCTTCAACATTTGATACTCTGTAATTCCAAAGAGATTTATTATATAAAATACTCTGCATGTGATGCAATTTTGTTTATTCACTAATATATCTCTGCCCTGAAATTTTTACCTCCTTTACAATGTAGTGAAAAGACAAAGAAATAAAATAAATTTCTGTTAAAATAGTTGATTCAATGGTTGTAACTATACACAACTGATGATTGTATTTTATTTGGAAGTCTTTTACAGGCCAAACACTACTAGAAACTTTGGAAATTTAATATAATTAAATAGGCAAATGCATTACAACTATCTCTTTTTGGTTTCAGATATAATTAAATAAACATAACAAATTCTAAAATAGTTACTGAATATTTGTTCTGTCAAAATAGCTAAACACTGTAGGATATAAACTTAAAATAAATACAATGCTTTCATAAAGTTACAAAACAAAGAGTAGCTAGTTAGAATAAATATTTTGAAAAATATGCATCTTTGTAAAAATCAATAGAAATCATTATTTTCTCAAGTTTATAAAAAATTTAGAAATGAGGAGGTAGGCATAAATATTTAATTTTAACTAATTTTTTAAATAGATACTATATTTCTGTACTAGTCCATGATAACACATTGTCAATACTCAATTTATTTCCAGTATATTATCTTACACATAGTATGAATAGTACATATTTGTTTAAAGGTAATTTAAAAATAAGAAGCAATAAACTTAAATTTTGAAAAATAGGTAGGAAGTGCTAGGGTTTCCTACACTATTTCTTTGTTTTGGTGACATTGAGAAGTTACCATTGTATCTTTCTACTCTTACAAGTAAAAGACATTGAAATAAAAACTGATGTTACTCTTCCTTAAACGTATAATTTGGGCACATGTATTTATCACTGAAATCCACATGGCCTACAAATGCAATATTTAAATTATTTATACCAATACAAATTCAGAACATAGAGCCTTCACGCATCTTTAAGAAAATAAATTCCACTTTTAAAATATTTTTGAACATAAGTACAATATCAAATTATTTTACATGTGTTCTCATTCAGGTTACATCATTAATATAAGTTTTGAAATTGAGTTTTAACTATTATTTTGGTAAAGGCAATGTTGAATCTTTCTTTGAAAAAAAATGCGGAGTAGCTCTAAAGATGGTATTGTGTGTATTTTCAGTTGCTTATGTTAAAACACGTCATACTGCCCTTCCAAATCTTTCTCTCCACATCACTAACATGATGAAAACTTGGCATCAGTATACACAGAAAAAAAGAAATTGTGTTAATAGCTAATAATAGATAATACTTTCTGTTCTTAGTACAGCTTTAAGTTCATAGCAAGTATTAATTTACTTAATTACCACAGACATCTTATTTGGATGGTACTAGTATTATTACATTATCAATCTTACCTAACAGTAGACAAAATAGAAATAGTCAGAACTAAAGTAATTTCCCCAAGGTCACACAATTTGAAAAGGACAGAGGCACAACTCAAACCCAGATGGTCTGGCTCCAGATATAGTACTTTTATTCTCTAATTTTCGCTAGCTTTCTAAAGTTTTTAACATATATTAATAGAATCACAACGTCCTGTTGCTATATTGCAATTAAAATGATAACTTGGAGTGTTTAAATTGGCAGTGATATTGCCTTCACTTTTTATAACATATTGGAGCATTTAACATGTGGCAGCTAAATCTTAATTACTTTTGGATAAAAAGATTTCTGTTGTAGATTTTTACTCTATGCCCACAGTTTCAGAAATAATATTTTCATTAGAAATTGACTTTAATTGATGTACACTAGTAATCCTGGTAAAGAAGAAAATAACTAGCTACTTAAATTATGTTTTTATTGATCCATCTTACTGTACATTATGCCATACCAATTTTTGAAGAATAAGATGCTGTAAAACTAAATACTTTATAATTATACTAAAAACAGATAGATATACTTTTGCCCTCAGGTTACAAAAACAACTAGGTAAATAGTAAACCCTGAACTATTTGATATTAATATTTGTTATTAAAAACATCTATTTTATCTAACTAAATTTTTGTTCTTAAAATATTTAAATAGATATATAATTTTATTTGTCCATTTCATTCCAGCTTGATACCTGAGCTTAAAGTGTCTGTTTTTTATGTTATTCCAAATTATCTAATTCAGTGCTAAGTCTTGCTTTATGATAAATTACAAAACACCTAAAAATATAAAATGTTATCCACAATCATTGCTACAATTTTTCTGAAATCCAATTTGTATAAGAATGAATCAAATACAACTCAAAGCCAGAGACACTAAATTGATATTTATTTCTCACCAGATTGGAAAGTAGCACAGTAGTGAAGAAATAGCTCTGAACTCAGAGTACCGTGAGAGGTTGGTTACAGTCCCAGTTCTGTAAATGTCTCTTTGTGTAGATATGAGAAGCATCACTTAAAGTTGCTGACAATCTATCTTCCTGTTCAATAAAAGACCTCAACTAAATATTCTCCATACCCACTTAAAAATCTAAGCCATTATAATTTGAGTTTCTATATTTTTACATGGATTTAGTCTTACAGCTGGTTTTTAGAGCTAAAAAGCATATTTTCATATTCCCTGTACTAAAGTAGCAAGAGCAGCCATGTTCCCTCTATGTACCTGTGAAATATTTAAGTGCAAAGTAAATATCCACTTAATATCTAAGACAAAACCAACATCTTCCCATTTAACTGTAACTCCACTATCAATGTCCCTGTCTTTGTAATTTGCTTCTCCATTATCATAGTCTCCTCAATATAAAACCTGACAAGTCATCTCAAATTTACTTTTGAATGACCAAGTCCTATACATTTTTCATTTGAAATATGTTTCTTAGGTATCTGTTGGTCTGCTTGTGATGTTATTAACGTAATACTTTGCTTGGGTAATTTACAGCAAACAGAAATTTATTTCCCATTGAGTTCTAGATGCTGGAAAGTACAAGATCAAGGCATTGGTAGCTTCTGTGCCTGGTGAGGGACCTTCCATAATGAAATCCCTCCTTTCAAAACAGCACTTTGTTGTTGCTTCCCCTAGAGGGAAAGAACACTGTATCTTTATATATTAGAAAGGCAAGAGGGTACTTACTTTAACCTTGAACTCTTTTATAAGTATGCCAATCCCATTCATGAGGATAGAGGCCTTATGATGCAATTGTCTACTAATGGCCACACCTCTCTACTCTGTTGCCTTAAGGATTAATTTCTTTATAAGAATTTTTCAGGAAACAGCATTATTCAAGCCATAGCAGCATTCTTCCATTGCCAGTTCTTTCTACCAACTCCCACTTCAATATACATATTTATTCATAATACAGCTTCAAATACTGTATTACGTTGCAATACTCCTAACTCCATTCATTTCCCAAACAACCCTGTAAAAGCTGCCAACTCAATACTACCTTTGTAATCTTAATTCTTTTCATAAAACCCATAATATAACATTTTCATTGCCCCTTCCTTAATTTTTCTTTAAATATCTTAAAATCTTGGGTAAATTAAGCAAAAAGCATTTATAACAATGTTTAAATATATGCTAAAGGAATATAGGTATGTAGAATATGTGCAGCAGTAAAAGAGTAAACTCTCAAATCTATAACATTTACATTAGTTTATAATGCAGATTGTATCCAATATTTATCAAGATGGCATGCTCAGAAATTGTTTCAACCCCGTTGGATTTAAATTTAAGATAATTTCTTCATAGTCACTTTCAGAGTGATAAATTCAGTAGGTTTTTAATAGCCTACATACTTTATAAAATTCACTTTCTATAGAAAGTCTATTGCTTTTAGAATAAAAGTAGTAATAGAATCGATTATTTTATTCCAAGAACACTAGAGTTCTTCTCTTAATTTTAAGAACACTAGAGTTTTCCTCTTAATTTTTAAGTGCATATTAATAATATATCCTGAATGGGAATTATTTCTTTCAGCAAATCTAAAATAATTTAATCTTAACATTATGTTCAAAAATATTTAAAAAGAGGCAATTTATTTTAATAATGCTTCACTAGGGCTCCATGTGCTGAGTCTTTATAGATATAGATAATTTAAATGTTGCATTTGTGAGTCGTGGGAATTTTAGAGATATATATGCTCAAATTATGCATGTTATAAAGAGTTACAAGTTTTTATATTAATACATTTTACTTATAAGAACAGATGACGATAACTTCTCAATGTCACCCAAATAAAGTAATAGTATAGAAAATCCTATGGTCGCTTCCAAGATGGCCAAATAGGATCAGCTCTGGTCTACAGTTCTCAGGGAGATCCGCACAGAAGATGGGGGATTTCTGCATTTCCAACTGAGATATCTGGTTCATCTCATTGGGACTGGTTGGAAAGTGGGTGCAGCACACAGAGGGCAAGCTGAAGCAGGGTGGGGCATCGCCTCACCCTAGAAGTGCAAAGGGTTGGGGAATGTCCCTTTCCTAGACAAAGGAAGCTGTAAATGACCATACCTGGAGAAGCAGTAAACTCTTGCCCAAATATTGTGCTTTTCCGATGGTCTTTGCAACGGGCAGACCACGAGATTGCCTCCTGTGCCTGGCTCAGGGAGTGCCACACCCAGGGAGCCTTGCTTACCTCTAGAACAGCAGCCTGAGATCAACTTGGGATGCTGGAGCCTGGCAGGGGGAGGGGTATCTGCCATTGCTGAGGCTTGAGGGGGTTCTATGCTCACAGTGTAAACAAAGCGGCAGGGAAGCTCCAACTGGGTGGAGCCTACCATAGTTCAGCAAGGCCTACTGCCTCTCTAGATTAGACCTCTGGGGGCAGGGCATGTCTGAAGAAAGGACATCAGATAGCTTCTCCAGATTTAAACATCCCTCCTTGACAATTCTGAAGAGAGTGGTGGTTCTCCCAGCATGGCATTTGAGCTCTGATAACAGACAGACTGCCTCCTCAAGTGAGTCCCTGACCCCCATGTAGCCTGACTGGGAAATACCTCCAGTAGGGGGAACAGACATCTCATATAGGCAGGTGTCCCTCTGGGAAGAAGCTTCCAGAGGAATGATCAGGCAGCAATATTTACTGTTCTGCAGCCTCCGCTGGTGATACCCAGGCAAACAAGTTCTGGAGTGGACTTCCAGCAAACTCCAACAGACTTACAGCTGAGGGAACTGTCTGTTACAAGGAAAACCAACAAACAGAAGATTCAATCAAGCGGAAGAAAGGATATTAGTGGTTGAAGACCAAATTAATGAAATAAAGTGAGATAACAAGATTAGAGAAAAAAAGAGTGAAAAGAAAAGAATAAAGCCTCCAAGAAATAGAGAACTGTTGGGGTCCGCATGTTTCCTAAACAAAGGAATGAACACAGAAGACAACACAAGACAAGACAAACATGGCGGCCACCCCGAATGGCATGCTCTGCTTTATTTTATACAGTCGTTTGTGGAATGTTGCCAAGTCACAAGACACATTGTTGTTTTTCTGACCTTTCCCTGACTTTCTGGATTTTCAAGATGTTTACACATAAACAAGCCCCCAGGGTCTGGCATTTGCAGCTGGCTCCTTTGTCCTCCCTGCAAACAGGGAAGGAACACGCTGCTTCGTTTTCAAGAGCAGGACTTATCAGGAACACCCTGCTTCATTTGCAAGAGCAGGACTTATCGGGAATGTCTTGTTTGTGAGCATGTAGTCCTCTACATTTCCCCTTTCTTTGTTTATAAGTTTGAATTTCTTTCAGAACCATCATTACATATTGGGCTCGCTGGGATTTGGTGTTTGCCCTTTGGCACCATCTCCAGCAGACTGTGAAAATGACAAAAGCAAGAACAACAATCAATACATTGCTAGAAACAGAGGTCAGCAAAGTTTTTACAGGGCTCATAGGGTTCAAAGACGTCAAACTTTGTGCGATATCAGTCATCAAATCTGCACCAGTCAGCAATGGTAACTGATTGTGAAATGTTTCAGAAATGTTCTGTGTTAATTCTTGTATTTCTAGGGAAAGATTATTATGACCAATTAAAAGTCTCTTTATTTCAGTCCAATTATGTACAGTGCTATTAAAAGGAACAGGAGTAATACAAAATTGGATAGTGTTCCAATCACATTTTAACAAAGCTCGGGTATTTAACACTGTTAACTGATCTTCCAACCAAGAAACCACTTGCTCCAGATTATCCACTCGTTCAATCAAATGAGCATCTATGTCTCGTTGCTGCTGCCCCAACAAATGTGATTGTTTACACCATTGTTGCACAAATTCTGCATTTTGTATACTCTGGGGTAGAGCTAGTCCAGCAACAGCGGTGGTGGAAGCAGTTGCTACAAGTCCTATCACTGCGGTCACAATGATTCCAACCATCCTCTGACTGCAGTGGACAAGATCTTACATAACCTTGTAAATTTGAGTAACCCCAGCAGATTCACTCCAACTACGTGTTAAGTTTACAGGTAGCCAGATTTCTTTTCTGGCTCTTAGTATATATAAATCGGAGTGAGACTCATTCCAATTATTATTCTACCAAGTAGTATTTATACAACTTAAGAATGTACAATTGTCCGTACAGTTAACTACCCTGTATAATTATCCCATTTAAAAATTCCTGTTAACAACAAATAAAGTTTTCTTACACATGCAATAACATATCTAGAACTATTTCGATGCAAAGATATATGGAAAAGGTTAGCAATATTAGTAATAAGATTTAAGGACATATTTCCCGTGAAAGTGAACATTAGTTTATCAGCAGCTAGCAACTTCCAAATATAACTTTGTATTTGTGAGGTATTAGCCAAATGCGGCATAGGGGGTGATAGACCACCATCATGCCAAATAATAGTTTCATTGCCATCCGTAGAAATGCTGTGATTACTCTTATGGCAGCGCAGGTTGACATGATTAAATTTAGTTTGAAAATCTCCATGTACACTCCAATCAGTAACAAGGTATTTACGACCTTTCCCTTTTACATCTAACAACAATCGTGGCCCACTACCTCTACATCTAGTCCACTCTAGTTGGGAAACACCTCTGGACACATCAGGGATGGGGCATAAAGATAATGTACTTGGCAGAGTTTCATTAAGTACTGCAGTATGATTATAGAAAGATGTAGACAATGTGGACTACTCCCAAGACATATAGGTAACCCTTCAACCCCAAATTGATATGAACTATTTACTGTGCCAATGTCTAATTCAGGATCCTGGTTTAAAAAAGGCAATGGCATCCAAGCAGTATCATTAGTAAATACTGAGACTTCTCTGTCTCCCCAGGCCACACCTTGATATAAGGGTGGAAAAGGAATATAAGCCCAGTGTGTAAATTCTCCAGCCGTTACCCGATAATTTATTATGGCCAGGATAGCCAGGAAGAAAGTCAGTGGGGTTTTGGGCTGCCCAGCTTGTTGAACAACCCCTTCAGCTTTCTGAGTAAGCTTTATCAGTTGATCCCATGTCGGGGGCTCCTCACCTCGAGTTCCGAAGGTGAATGTTCTCTGAGCGCTCAGATTCAGCCCCTGAAATTCCTTGAGGAACTCTTCGGATCCACTCCTCTTCGCCATGGCACTGTTTTAACCGTTGAGATGGAAACCACTCGTCTCCGGCACCTGTACAGACAAGAGCGGAGCCTCGGCCCCATTGTAAAACTTTTCTTTTTAAATATTTCCCTGATAATGAAGGATAGTACACCCACAGATTACTGTTTTGTGGCTTTTCTAAAGGCTGTTGAAAATGTTTCACCGCTGCAGACTGCTGTAATTGACGCCAATGGTTGAGAAAATTTAAAGTAAAAAGGGCTTTCAGAATTTGATGTTTTGGGGAATCTCGCCCATGTCCCCCTTTTTGTTTTAAAAGTTATAATTTTAGGGTAGCATTGGCTCTTTTAATAATTGCTTGACCTTGACTGTTAAATGGAATACCAGTGGAATGATGAATATGGTATAAAGAGAGGAAGGCAGCCAATTTGCGAGAGCAATAAGTAGGGGCATTATCAGTTTTTAATTTAGCAGGGACTCCCATAACTGCAAAGCAAGTAAGTAAATGAGTAATAACAGAGTTAGTTTTTTCAGAGGTAATGGCGTAGACCACTGGAAATGTGACCACGTATCAATAGTGTGATGAACATATTTTAAACGACCAAAGGAAGGAACATAAGTTACATCCATTTGCCAAATGTGATTTTTTTGAATGCCTCGAGGATTAATACCTGGACTTAAAAAAGATGCAACAATAGAAGCACAAGATGGGCAGGCTCTGACAATATCTCGGGCTTGAAGGTGTGTTATAGAAAATCGCCGTTGTAATCCTAAACTATTAGTATGATGTAGTTGGTGCTCATTCCGAGCCTGTTGGAAGTAAGAGTTACAAATATTACAAGGGGTTTGAGGCCAGTCTTGTAGCAAAAAGTTCCACGATAATCATAGTAAAGGCAGAGATATGACTATGGTTATAGCGAACAGCCCAAGCCTCATGACTTGGATAATGCTGAGAAAAAGAACCAGTATACTCAGCGCAAGCCATTTGCCAACCCTCATAAGTTTCCAACAGAGATTCAATGTATTGATTAGATAATCAAGTAATAATTTTTATAGGGTCAGCACCAAGCAACTGATGAGCACGATGTCGTCCTTTAATAATTAATTCAGCTAATTTATCAATATATGGGTGAATTTTCTTAATGGTTTATTAGCCAAAAACAGCCACTCTAGAATATTATTATCTTGGTGTAAAACAGCTGTTGGTGAATGGGGAGTATGAAAAAGACACAACGAAAGTGGAAGATTGGGTACAATATAATCAAGGTGAGTTTCACTAATTCTATTTTCTACAAATGACAATTCTTCTTCTGCTACAGAGGATAATTTATGAGAACTATTTAAACCTGAATCTCCTTCCAAGGTAGCAAATAGATGTCACAATTTGTAAGTAGGTATGCCTAAGGTGGGGCAAAGCCAATTTATGTCTCCTAGCAATTTTTGAAAATCATTAAGAGTCAAAAGTTGATCTCTTCGAATTTGAACTATTTGTGGCCAAATCTGCTTTTCTGCTAAAAGGTATTCCAAATATTGAATAGGAAATTGAGTCTGTATTTTCTCAGAAGAAATATGTAAATTATATTGAGTTAATTGTTGTTGTAAGACCTGAAAAACTTGACCGTGTAGGACTTCATCAGGAGTTGCTAATAAAATATCATCCATCTAATGGTATATTAACACAGTATGGAATTGACATCTAACAGGATTTAAGGCTCTATGAACAAACTCTTGACATAAGGTAGGACTATAAAGCATTCACAATCTTGGGGTTGTAACGGGATAGTAAAAAAAACAATCTTTAAGATCTATAACCATTAATTTCCAATTTTGTGGGCTAAGAGTTGGATTAGGAAGCCCAGGTTGTAAAGTCCTCATAGGTTGAATACAAGCATTTACAGCTCTAAGATCAGTTAATAACTGCCATTTTCCTTTTTTTTTTTTTTTTTTTGATGAGACAAACACAGGGGAATTCCATGCAGAAGTACTTGGTTTAATATGCCCCTCGGCCAATTGTTCCTTAACTAAATTCTTTAAAGCCTTAAGTTTTTCATTAGATAATGGCCACTGTTCCACCCAAACAGGAGTTGTAGTTCTCCACTTCAATTGTAAAGTTTGAGGCTTGTGGACAGTGGCTAAGTGTTTAAAGGATTGTAGCCCATTTTGAACATCATATTTTTGGCAGCTGAAGAAATATGAGGAATGCTTAAAAAGGCATAAATTGTTGTAAAAGATCACAGCCCCAAAAGTTAATATTAATAAGAACAATATAAAAGCACATTTTTCCTTGTTGTCCTTCCGGTCCTACACAGCTCAGGGGCTCGACACTTTGGTAGACTATAGAAGCAGTACCTAGGCCGGATAGAGTAACTGATACTAGTTTCTTTTTCCAATGATCAGGCCATTGAGTCAAGCATATAATAGATACATCTGCTCCTGTGTCAACTAATCCCTCAAAAAGTATCCCATTAATTTGCAGTGAACATAAAGGTTTTTGATCAGAAACTAAAGTTTCCCAGAAAACAGGTTTCCCAGTACTATCAAAACCTCCTTGATAAGACACATCTCTTGATAAGAAAGGAAAAAAAGGCAATAAAAGCAATTGTGCTATACTTTCCCCTACTTCTAGGCACATAAATTGTAAGACTTGTACCATAATAAGGATTTCATCAGTAAAATCAGGATCAATAATTCCTGGGACCACCATTAACCCCTGCATAGCACTGCTGCTTTGACCTAACAAAAGTCCTACATGTCCCTTTGGCAAAGGACCACACACTTCAGTAGCCTTATATATTCATCCATTAGGAGATAAAGTATAAGGCTGGATAATAACTAGGTCAGCAGCGGCACTCTGCTTAGTGTCAGCATAAAGCTGAGAAACTGGGGTAGGGTAGGATGTCTTTAAGGAAGACTCGCGGTCATTCCTCGATGTTGTAAGCCACTGCTCACTGGGTACTGGGGTAGGCCTGCATTGTAGTTGTTGGGGACCCAAGCCTGCGGGCCCTGGCTCCCATTTCCCGAGAGGGGTGACAATACATTCCCACTTTTATCAATTTTTGAACGGCATTCATTGGTCCAATGTCGACCCTTGCCACATTGTTTACACATATCAGATGGTAACCTTTTTTCTTTTAGAGCAGAAGAGCCAATTTTTTTTCAGGTATTCCTTTTTAAAATGACTGGGTTTCCCACATTGATAGCATATATCTTGTTTAGAATTACCTTTTAAAGCCTTAGAAAGTGCCCCAGCAAACAATTGAGCATTGCAAATAGCTCCTCCAACACCTGCACAAGCCCAAATGTATTCATCTAAATCAGCTCCACTAGCTTTTAGAGGACGCAGCAATGTTTGGCACTCGGGATTAGCACTCTCAAAAGCCAGAGTATCCAAAAGAATTTTAGCAGCAGGGCCTGAACCTGCAGTCTTTAATAAAGCATCTGTGAAGACGGGCTACAAAATCTGGATACAGCTCAGTGGCTCCTTGTAGGATCTTTAAAAAGATAAAGAAGTTTTACCGGCTATTTCAACCTTAGTCCACGCTTTTATAAACAAGGCTTTAATCTGAGTGAGAGCAATATCATCTAGGCCTGCCTGAGCGTTAAGAGTGGCGTATTGTCCTGAACCCGTAAGCTGCTCTTCAGTAGGTCCTGGGGGATTTTGGGTAGCATTTTTTCTAGCTTGTACTCTTGCTTTCTCCCACCATCAACTTTTTAATTGAAGCCATTGTGAACGATCAAAGACAGCCTGTCCCAACATTTCCCAGTCAATAGGAATCATCATATGTTCTGAAGAGAAGGAATTGAGAAGGCCAAGAACAAATGGTGACTGAGGTCCATAATTAGAAATTGCAGCTTTCATTTCTTTCAAAAATTTAAATTGTAGGGCTGTAAAAGTCACATTCTGGCCACCGTTTGGGAACTGAGCATTGGGGCCAAAAGCAGCCCATGTTATTGGGAATAAATTTAATTCCTCGAAATCATCCTTTTCCTTCAATTCCTTCATTTCTCCTATAGGAGGAAAAGGCACAGAGAAAACCTGACCTGACATAGGCAAAGAGGTTGGAGGTGGAGGCAAAGGGAAATCTTTTAACAGGGAAGGTTCGTGGCAGAGAGATAGGAGAAGCAGGAGCAGTGGCACCTAGCAATTTTAACAACTGTTGTAACATCTCTAAAATATGCTGCAAATCAGAATTTCCTTCAGATGAAGGAGGCATTAGCTCTTCTTCCAATTCCTTGTCCTCAGCAACTGGGGTGCAAATATGTTTCTCTCTAGGATCATTCCTCTCTAAAGCTTCAGATGCCTCACCTCCTGTGGCAGTATTGCCACGCTCTGAATAAGTTTCAAGTAACTCTAATGCCTGAGTAATGGAACTACACAAAGTCCACAAAATCAGAGGCATTGTTTGCCCTTGCTGATGAGCTCGATGCAGGACTTTAACAACTTGTAACCATTCCTTTTGATTTAATTGCACTTTGGTTTGATATTGAAACCAATAACAATGTTGTTCAACATGGGCAAACAATCACTTCAAAGTCTTATGTTCCTTAACTAACTTCTACTTCTATAGACATCAACAGTCCCTGGAGTAACCGCAAATATTCAGAGGCCAGAGAGGTGGAATTCCCCATAATTTTCCTGTCGGTCCCCCTTCTTATTTATTTACCTGCCTGCGGTCTCCCCGCGCCTGCCCGGGGTGTTCCCTCTCTGGTTCCTTGCTCTCGTGGAGCCATGGACCCTGCTCACTGTGCCAGATGTTGGGGTCCACGTGTTTCCTAAACAAAGGAATGAACACACAAGACAACACAAGACAAGACAAACATGGCGGCTGCCCCGAATGGCACGCTCTGCTTTATTCTATACAGTCATTTGTGGAATGTTGCCAAGTCAGAAGACACATTGTTGTTTTTCTGACCTTTCCCTGACTTTCTGGATTTTCAAGATGTTTACACATAAACAAGCCCCCAGGGTCTGGCATTTGCAGCTGGCTCCTTTGTCCTCCCTGCAAACAGGGAAGGAACACCGTGCTTCATTTGCAAGAGCAGGACTTATCGGGAACGTCTCGTTTGCGAGCACTTAGTCCTCTACAGAGTACTATGGGAAAAGACCAAATCTACGTCTGATTGGTGTACCTGAAAGTGATGGTGAGAATGGAACCAAGTTAGAAAACACTCTTCAGGACATTATCCAGGAGACCTTACCCAACCTAACAAGGCAGGCCAACATTCAATTCAAGAAATAAAGAGGACACCATGAAGACACTCCTCAAGAGACACAATCTCAAGATGCAAAATCAATCAAGGTTGAAATGAAGGAAAAAATATTAAGGGCAGCCAGAGAGAAAGGTCGGGTTACCCACAAAGGGAAGCCCATCAGACTAACAGTGGATCTCTCTGCAGAAACCCTACAATCCAGAATAGAGTGGGGGCCAATATTCAACATTCTTAAAGAAAAGAATTTTCAACCCAGAATTTCATATCCAACCAAAATAAGCTTCATAAATGAAGGAGAAATAAAATCCTTTACAGACAAGCAAATTCTGAGAGAGTTTGTCACCACCAGGCATGCCTTACAAGAGTTCCTGAAGGAAGCACTAAACATGGAAAGGAACAACCAGTACCAACAACTGCAAAAACATGCCAAAATATAAAGACCATTGATGTTATGAAGAAACTACATCAATTAATGGGCAAAATAACCAACAAGCCTCATAATGACAGAATCACATTCACACATAACAATATTAACCTTAAATGTAAATCAGTTAAATGCCCCAATTAAAAGACACAGACTGGCAAATTGGATAAAGAGGCAACACCCATCAGTGAGCTGTATTCAGGAGACCCATCTCACATGCAAAGGCACACATAGACTCAAAATAAAGGCACAGAGGAAGATCTAACAAGCAAATGGAAATCCATAAAAAGCAGGGATGGCAATCCTAGTCTCTAATAAAACAGACTTTAAACCAACAAAGATCAAAAGAGAAAAAGAAGGTCATTACACAATGGTAAAGGGATGAATTCAACAAGAAGAGCTAACTATCATAAATATATATGCAACCAATACAGGAGCACCCAGATTCATAAAGTTTTTAGAGACCTACAAAGAGACTTAGACTCCTAAACAATAATAATGGGAGACTTTAAAGCCCCATTGTCAATCTTAGACAGATCAACAAGACAGAAAATAAACAAGGATATCCAGGTCTTGAACTCAGCTCTGGACCAAATGAACCTAATAGACATCACAGGACTCTCCACCTGAAATCAACAGAATATACATTCTTTTCAACACCACATCACACTTACTCTAAAATTGAAAACATATTGGAAGTAAAAAAACTCCTCAGCAAAGGGAAAAGAACAGAAACCACAACAAACTATCTGTCAGGCCACATTGAAATCAAATTAGAGCTCAGAATTAAGAAACTCACTCAAAACTGCACAACTACATGGAAACTGAACAACCTGCTCCTGAATGACTACTGGGTAAATAACAAAATGAAAGCAGAAATAAAGGTGTTCTTTGAAAGCAATGAGAACAAAGAAACAACATATCAGAATCTCTGGGACACATTTAAAGCAGTGTGTAGAGGGAAATTTATAGCACTAAATGCCCACAAGAGAAAGCAGGAGGAATCTAAAATCAAAATCCTAATATCACAATTGAAAGAACTAGAGAAGAGAGAGCAAACAAATTCAAAAGCTAGCAGAAGACAGGAAATAGCTAAGATCAGAGCAGAACTGAAGGTGATAGAGACACAAAAACCCCTTCAAGAGATCAGTTAATCCAAGATCTTGTTTTTTGAAAGGATCAACAAAACTGATAGACCTCTAGCAAGACTAATACATAAGAAAAGAGAGAAGAATCAAATAGATGCATTAAAAAAATGATAAAGAGGATATCACCATTGATCTCACAGAAATACAACCTACCAACAGAGAATAATATAAACACTTCTACACAAATAAACTAGAAAATCTAACAGAAATGGATACATTCCTGGACATGTACACCCTCCCAAGACAAAACTACGAAGAAATTAAATATCTGAATAGACCAATAGCAGGTTCTGAAACTGAGGCAATAATTAATAGTCTACCAACCAAAAAAAGTCCAGGATGGGAAGAATTAACAGCCGAATTCTACTAGAGGTACAAAGAGGAACTGACACCATTTCTTCTGAAACTATTCTGATCAAAAGAAAAAGAGGGAATCCTCCCTAACTCATTTTAAGAGGCCAGCATCATCCTGATACCAAAGCCTGGCAGAGACACAACAACAACAAAAAGAGAATTTTAGGCCAATATCTCTGATGAAAATCGATGTGAAAATCATTAATAAAATACTGGCAAACTGAATCCAGCAGCATGTAAAAAAACTTTATGAATCACAATCAAGTCAACTTCATCCCTGGGATGCAAGGCTGGTTCAACATAGGTAAATCAATAAATGTAATCCATCACATAAACAGATCCAATGACAAAAAGCACATGATTATCTCAATAGATGCAGAAAAGACCTTCAACAAAAGTCAACAGTCTTTCATGCTAAAAACACTCAATAAACTAGGCATTGATAGAACATTTATTTAAATAATAAGAGGTATTTATGAAAAACCCACAGCCAATGTAATACAGAATGGGCAAAAACTGAAAACATTCCCTTTAAAAACCAGCACAAGCCAAGGATGCCCTCTCTCATCACTCCTATTCAACATAGTTTTGGAAGTTCTGGCCAGGGCAATCAGGCAACAGAAAGCAATAAAGAGTATTCAAATAGAAAGAGAGGAAGTCAAAATGTCTGTTTGCAGATAACATGAGTGTATATTCAGAAAACTCCATCATCTCAGCCCAAAATCTCCTCAAGCTAATAGGCAACTTCAGCAAAATCTCAGGATACAAAATCAATGTGCAAAAATCACAGGCATTCCTATACACCAATAACAGACAGAGAGCCGTATCATGAGTGAACTCCCATTCACAATTGCTGCAAAGACAATAACATACCTAGAAATACAACTTACAAGGGGTGTGAAGGACCTCCTCAAGGAGAACTACAAACCACTGCCCAAAAAAATGAGAGAGGACATGAACAAATGGAAAAACATTCCATGCTCATGGATAGGAAGAATCAATACCATGAAAATGACCTTACTACCCAAAGTAATTTATAGACTCAATGCTATTCCCATCAAGCTACCACTGACTTTCTTCACAGAATTGGGGAAAGAAAAATTCTTTAAATTTCATATGGAACCAAAAAACAGCCCACATAGCCAAGAGAATCCTGGGCAAGAAGAACAAAGTTGGAGTCATCACGTTATCTTACTTCAAACTATACTACAAGGCTACAGTAACCAAAACAGCATGGTATGGGTACCAAAACAGATATATAGACAAATGGAGCAGAATGGAGTCCTCAGAAATAACACCACACATCTATCACCATCTGATCTTTAACAAATCTGACACACATAAGCAATGGAGAAAAGATTTCCTATTTAATAAATGGTGTTGGGAAAACAGGCTAGCCATATGCAGAAAAATAAAACTGGACCCTTTCCTTACACCTTATAAAAAATCAACTCAAGATGGATCAAAGAGACTTCAACGTAAGACCTAGGACCATAAAAATCCTAGAAGAAAACCTGGACAATACCATTCAGGACATAGACATGGGCAAAGATTTCAAATCTAAAACAGCAAAAGCAATGGCAACAAAAGCCAAAATAGACAAATGGGGTCTAATTAAACTAAAGAGCTTCTGCACAGCAAAAGAAACTAGCATCAGAGTGAACAGGTACCCTACAGATTGGGAGAGAATTTTTGCAATCTATCCATCTGACAAAGGATTAATATCCAGAATCTACAAAGAACTTAAACAAATTTACAAGAAAAAAGCAAAGAATCCCATCATAAAATGGACAAAGGATATGAACAGGCAGTTCTCAAAAGAAGACATTTATGCAGTCAACAGACATATGAAAAAATATCCATCATGACTGGTCATCAGAGAAATGCAAATCAAAACCACAATGAGATACCATCTCATGCTAGTTAGAATGGCTATCATTAAAAAGTCAAACAGGTGGTGGAGAGATAGTGGAAAAATAGGAATGATTTTACACTGTTGGTGGGAGTGTAAATTGGTTCATCCACTATGGAAGACAGGGTGGCAATTCCTCAAGGATTTTAAACTAGAAATACCATTTGACCCAGCCATCCCATTACTGGACATATATCCAAAGATTATAAATCATTCTAGGATAAAGACACATGCACAAGTATGTTTATTGCGGCACTATTCACAATAGAAAAGACTTGGAGCCAACCCAAATGTCCATCAATGACAGACTGGATTAAGAAAATGTGGCACATACACACTATGGAATACTATACAGCCATAAAAAAGGATGAGTTCACATCCATTGCAGGGACATAGATGAAGCTGGAAACCATCATTCTCAGTAAACTATGACAAGATCAGAAAATCAAACACTGTATGTTCTCACTCATAAGCGGGAGTTGAACAATGAGGAAACATGGACACAGGTAGGGGAATATCACACACTGAGGCCCGGGGGGTATGGGGCGCTAGGGGAGGGATATCACTAGGAGAAATACCTAATGTAAGTTTTGGGTTGATGGGTGCAGCAAACCACCATGGCACATGTATACCTATGTAAAAAAACTGCACACTCTGCTCATGTAACCCAGAACTTAAAAATATATACACACACACACACACACACACACACACACATACACACACATATATACATATATACATACATATGTATACCCTAGCATTCTTTTACCTCTTTGCAAATTTTCAATGTATAGCTTCATGTTTTTAAGTTATGCACGAGCAAATAGTACATATATTTTAAACCTATTGATATAGTATTTCAGGTTCCTGACTATCTGCATTTTGTTTTCAAATATTTTTCTCTCTGTCCTTCAGATTGGATAATATGATCATGTTTACCCACCTTTTTTTTTTCCAGTAATCTCCACTCTGCTGTTAATCCCACCAAATTAATTTTTGAATGTTTAGATATTGAATTTTTTAGTTTTAAAGTTTTCATTTGGTTATTGTATATAGTTTTCATGTATCAGCTTAGGATTCCTATCTGTTCTTTGATGATATTCACTAAACAAGTTGAATTCTTTACTTATAGCTGCTTCAAATCATTATTTAAATAGGCCTCCACCTCCAAAAAAGAAAGAGTAATAGTGACTGGATATATGCTGCATACCGAAATAAATTTTAAATAACTGAAATAAAATATGTAAGTTTTACAAACACTGAACAAGAGAGAATTAAAAAAAAAATAGCTAAAGTTCCCTTTACAAAAACAAAACAAAACAACAACAACAACAAACACCTGATTACTGACCCAGACTAAATTCAGGTATAAGAAAGAGGGAAAAACCCTCCGTACTCTGATAAAGGTCTCCAGACAAAGACTCTCCCAGTCAGGTGAACAGCTGAATCCCAACTACATCCGGCCCTTGCCACCCACGTGCTCCTGCTAGCCATCTTGTAAAAGTGCTGCCATAATAAACTGCTTCGGCATTAGATGTTACCTAAAACTCCTAGGACACATCTTTGACATTAATCAGACAAAATTGGAGAAGTCATCTCTGGGAAGATTGATTAACCACCACACAAAACCCCTGAGCACTGCAGTTATCAGCAATCTCATCTCATTTAATGTAGGTAATATAAACACAATTAAGAAGTAGAGATTTTCAAATTAAATTATAAAAAAGCAAGATCCAACTATTTGATGCCTACACAAACCGAACTTACATAATGAAACCACACACATTTAATGGTGAAGAGATGCAAAAAGGCATACCACAATTACATCAAACTGAAATATTAACACCAGACAAGACAGATTTTAGCAAAGAATACTACTGTGGATAAAAAGCTTGGTTTATAATGATAAATCAGGCAATTTATACAGAGGAATTAATTATCCTAAATGACTGTGTACCTATAACAGAAATTTGAAATATGTGAGGCATGAACTGATGTAGGAAGGAAGAAATAGAAAAATCCACAATAATTGTTGTAGATTTCAACATCTCTGTCTCAAAAATTGAGAGACCAAGTAGACAGAGATTTGGCAAACTGATTGCCTGGCCAGGGCAATCAGGCAAGAGAAAGCAATAAAGAATATTCAAACAGGAAGAGAGGAAGTCAAAATGTCTCTGTTTGCAGATGACATGATTGTGTATTTAGAAAACCACATTGACTCAACCCCAAATCTCCTTAAGCTAATAAACAACTTCAGCAAAGTCTCAGAATACAAAATCAATGTGCAATAATCACAGGCATTCCTATACACCAATAATAGACAGAGAGCTGAATCATGGACAACACCTACAATCGACTTGACTTAATTGAAATTTTTGCTTTTACTCCTCATAAAAAGCATAAAAATATATTTTATCCTAGTCCACACTGGATGACTTCTAATAGAGCCCATGTGGTGGGGAATAAGAGTCTGTCAATCAAGTTATAGCGCTATGTTTTCTAACCATGATAGAATTAAGAAATCACTAACAGAAAGATATCTACAACATTTTCAAATATTTTAGAACTGGATAACACATCTAAGTTACCTACATATCTTATTTTGCCAGGACTGCCATACAAAACATGACACAAAGGTTATCTTAAACAAAAGGAATTAATTTTTTCACGGTTCTGGAGGCTAGAAGTCTAAGATCAACGTCTTTGTAGTAGGTTTCTTCTGAGACCTACTTCTTTGACTTGCAGATGGCCACCTTCTTGCTGTGTCTTCACAAGGTCTTTTCTCTGTGCAAATGCATCCCTGGTGTTTATACATCACAATTTCCTTTTCTTGTAAGGACACCAGTTAGATTGGAATAGAGCCATATGACCTCATTAACCTTAATTATGGCTATAAAGGCTCTATTTCTAAATATCGTCACTTTTTGAGACACTAGGGATTAATAGTTCATCATGAGAATTTCAGAAGAACACAATTCATTCTATACTACTATGTATCTAAGAAGTACAGAATAAAATTAAAAAGTACTTAGAACTGAGCAATACATAAGAGGTAATTTATCTCACAACTCTTATATCTAAAAAGAAAGGTCTACTATCTCAACTTCCACTTTAAGAAAACAGAGAGAGAATAGACGAAGCCCAAAGTAATTTAAAAAAAAAAATATTTAAAAGCATGTGGCAATCAATTAGATTGAAAACACAAATAATGAAGAAAATCAATTTAGAAATTAAGGTCTGTTATTTAGGAAGATTAATAAATGTTATAAACCTCCCACCCAACTAAGTTTAAAAAAATGGAAATAACATAATTTACCAGTATCAGAAATGAGGAGATGCCATTATCATAGACTCTACATATATTAAAAGGATAAGAAGAAAATAGTATGAACAAATTTAAGTCAATAAATTCAATAACTGATATAAAATGGTCATATTAATTGAAACATATGAACTAAAAAATCTCACTCAAGAAGCAATAAACAGTTTGAATAGGGCTTTAAATTATTAAAGAAAATAAATTTACAGTTAAAAACCCTTCCACGAATAAAGAAACAAAAACTCCCTCAAGACTCAGCTGGTTGATATTGAAAACATTTGCCAAATAACTAAGAGTGAAATCATTCTAATTACACACATTTCTTGAAAAGATTGAGGGGGAGAGCATACTTCTGTATTTTATGTCTGCATTACTCTGTTACCTAATAAAGACATCAAGAAGATAAATAAAAAGTAATCACATTCCAATATGTTTCATCACCACAGATGCAATTATTCTTTTCAATATAGCTAACAAACCCCACTGATATACAGAAGTATATACAGTTGGTCCTCATTATTCATGGATTTTATATTTACTAGTTTGCTTACTGGATAAAATTTATTTTCAACCTCATACTTAATACTTTGCTATTACAGTCATTTATAGACATGCACAAAGTGACCAAAAATATGAGTTATCTGACACTCATATTCTCACTTAAGATAAAATAAAGTGATGCTCTGCCTTCTTGTTTCTGCTCTCTTAGTGTACATAAATGTCCTATTACCTTTCTACTTAGTATATTGCAGAATGTTTGCTTTTTTCAGCCAATTTTTGTTCATGGTGTTGGTAACTGTTGTTTAAAATGGTCCTGAGTAAGGTGCTGAAGTACTGTCTTGTTTCTTTGTGTTTTTAAAATTTTTTTAAAACTTTTCAAAAAAGTTCAACTTCTATTATCATCTCATCACACAGGTAGTGAGCATAGTACCCAACGGTTTATTTTTCAACCCTTGTACCTTTGCCCACCTCCCCCCAAATACTGCCCAGTGACTACTATTGACATCTTTATGTCCATGAGTAAATTCCAACTTATAAGTGAGAACATGCGGTATTTGGTTTTTTGTTTCTGCATTAATTTGCTTAGGATAATGGCCTCCAGCTACATTCATATTGCTGCAAAGGACATGATTTTGTTAATTGTTATGCCTGTGCAGGGTTCCATGGTGTACATGTTTCATGTTTTCTTTGTCCAATCCAACATTTATGGACACCCAGGTTGATTCCACATCTATATTATTGTGAATTGCACTGCAATGAACATGAGTTAATGTGCCTTTTTGGTAAAATGATTTGTTTTGCTTTGGAGATATAGCTTGTAATGGGATTGCTGGGTCAAACGGTAGTTCTAAGTTCTTTAAGAAATCCCCAAACTACTTTCCACAGTGGCTGAACTAATCTAAATTCCCACCAACAGTTCATAAGCATTCCCTTTTCTCTGTCTATAACTTTCCTAGCTAATGTTTTGTTCGTCTGTTGTTTCTGATTTTTTAATAACTACCATTCTGATTGGTGTAAGATCATTTCTCATTGTGGTTTTAATTTGCATTTCACTGATGATTAATGATATTGAGAACCTCTTCATATATTTCTTGGTCACTTGCAGGTCTTCTTTTGGGAAGCGTCTATTCATGTCTTTTGCCCAGTTTTTAATGGAGTTATTTGGCTTTGTTTGTTGAATTGTTTAAGCTCTTGATGGATTGTGGATATTAGTCCTTTGTTGGATGCATAGTTTATGAGTATTTCCTTCATTCTGTAGGTTGTCTGTTTATATTGTTGATAATTTATTTTGCTCTGTGGAAACTAATTTGCTTTTAAATACTTCGTCATAAACTCTTCCTCAAGTCCAATGTCCAGAATGGTGTTTCCTAGGTTATCTCTTAAAAGATACAGAGTTGAAAGTTAAATAAGAAAACAAGACCCCTCCACCCTCTGTCTTGAAGAGACCCATCTCACATGTAATGACACTTATGCCTTAAAGTAAAGGAGTAGAGAAATATCTGTCACACAAATGGAAAACAAATTTATGTGGTATTCTTATATCAGATTAAAAAAAGAGTTTAAACCAACAACAGCAAAAAAGCACAATTAAGGTCATTACGTAATGATAAAGGGTTCAATTCAACAAGAAGACTTAGCTGTCCTAATTATATATGCACCCAATATTGGCGCACCCAGGTCTATGAAACAAGTACTTCTAGACCTACAAAAAGACTTAGCCACACAATAGTAGTGGGGAACTTCAACACCCCACTGTCTTATTTCTTAATTGCAAAAAGGTTAATGAAAAAAAAAATTATATATATATATATATATATATATATGTGTGTGTGTGTGTGTGTGTGTGTGTGTGTGTGTTAGATAAGCTTCATTAAAGTTACTGTGTTGATGGTCATAATTTTAATTTTAATTTTAATGCATCCACAATATAGATTAAGTAAAGTGGCCTTAAAGAGAAACACACGAAAAACAAGGTTATGTACTGAGTGGTCAATAAAAATGTTGCTCCCAGTGGCACACAAGAAACTAAATCTGTATTTCCTTTAAAACCAATGAGTCAATCTTTGATAACTCAATATTCACACTGACTTTATAGCACATAACCACCAAAATAAACTCTATATTTTTACCAACTGGGTATTAGCTCATGAGTGCTGTAGGAGATCTGTCCGAGTGGTGGGAGAAGCTACAGGGAAAGGAGCAGGCCTTCTGAAAGGTTGGAAGGCTCTGCATAGCTTTGGGGGAGAATAAGCTGAAGACAGCTGTTCTCTTACCCTGAGGCAGAGAGTGAGGAATAGGTACCAGGAAGTGTAGGGGAATTTTTATAAACAGACTTGTATACTTATGTTGTCTGAATCATCCACGTGCAAGACTGCTCCTCAAATGGAGGAACAATAACAACCCATAGATTGCGTTGGCTCTAGGCTTTTGGCATTATGTCTGTACTGAATAAAAGTAAGCAACGTCAGCTGTTCGAGACTGCTCACTATTTGGCCATTAACTCCAGGCAGTCCCCTAGCTGTTCTTACACTACATACCTGTGTCTGAGTGCTCCTTTCATCTATCTCTCAGATGGGGTCTGCAGGACGGACCCAGCAGATGGTGCCCCGTGTGAGGAACACTGCAACAGATTGCAACTAGACCCTCACAAATGAAGGTGAAGCGACTGCATCATCAGTAAGTAATTGGTGCCTGCTCTGGATTTTCAAGTTCAAGGGAATATTCAAGATAGGGTTTCATCATGGGACAAGAGTTATCAGCTCAACAGCAATATAAAAGTATTGAAAACAGCTGCTTAAAGCTAGTAAAGCCTTGATTTCACAGGTTCAACTAAGGGACCTAATGCAAACTGGTGTTTTTCATAACTCATAGTTCCCAGAAGAAGGCATGCTAGACCTAGAGCTTTAGGAGTAAGTGGGGATAAATCTTAAACAACATCATGCACAAGAGCACCGGGTCCCAGCAACATATTTAATGTTGTGGACCTTAGTCAGGGCTGCCTTGGCCCCAGTCTACACAGAAGAGCCTAAAAGGGAAGGGAGGAGGAAGCATCACCTAACTTACTGCCTCCTCCTCCTCTCTCAGCCCTGCTGTTACCAGGTAAAGATACAAAAGAGGAAATAGAGGTTTTACTAGAGCCTCTTCCTCTAGAGCCTCCTCCTCCAATAAAGTGGAAAAAACACAAGGGATACACTGCAGTCATGGGACCCTGTCTTAGGCAAGCGGCATTACAAGGGGAGCTCTTGGCCTGCCCGGTGATGCAAGATCAACAAAACAATCTACTATATGAACCCATTACTTTCAACACTTATAAAGAAATAAGAAAAAACATTAGAGAAAATGGAGCCACTATCCCATTTACAAAAGGATTAATTGAGGCCATAGGGGAAAGCTTCCATATGACCCCTTTCTATTGCTGGACACAATTCCTCCCCTACCCCTAACATGGCACTTTCAAAATCCTATTTGGGTAGAACAGTGGCCTTTAAAGGGAGACAAATACAGTGAGCCCATAAATTACAGAGGAGCAATTAAAAGCCAGCCATATAGAACCATCAAACAGCCCTTAGAATTCTCCCATTTTCACCATTCCCAAAAAGCTTGCTCCTTTCCCTGTAGCTTCTCCCACCACTCTGACAGATCTCCTACAGCACTCATGAGCTAATATCCAGTTGATAAAAATATAGAGTTTATTTGGGTGGTTATGTGCTATAAAGTCAGTGTGAATATTGAGTTATCAAAGATTGACTCAGGCTTTTGCATGACTTACTTGCAACCTATGGGGCCCCTTCAACGGGAGCTCCCTTCCCTCACAGTGATTCCTCGAGATTGGCCTATAGTCATTATTGGCTTGAAAGACTGCCTTTATACTATTCCTCTCGCAAAACAAGACAGAGAAAAATTTGTGTTTACAATATCAGCTATCAATAAGGAAAGGCCAGTTTTGCCAATTTCATTGGAAAGTACTTCCTCAAGGAATGCCGGAGAGTCCTACCATGTGTCAGTATCATGTAAATCAGGCTTTGCTCCCCAGTAGAAAAGAATTTCCTAATTGCAAGATCATCCATTATCTGGATGACATCTTACTGGCAACTCCAACAGAGCAAATACTTTTGAGTATTTGGGAGGGGTTGACATACCCCTAATGGGTTCCTTAGTAAGAGCACACATTGGACTGAGGTGCCAAGTAACACTACATACCACTCTGTGATTGGAAAACAATATTACTGATTATGCTAATGTTTGTCTTATGTTATTTACTAATTCTAGGACGCAAAGCTGGAACATGAGCTTTAACTACTAAGTCTGTCAAACATGTTGCTGCACACATCTGTACTCTTGAATCAACAAAACTTGATGCAAAAAACAGAAAAGGGGGAAACATAGGAGATCTGTCAGAGTGGTGAGAGAAACTACAGAGAAAGGAGCAGGACTTTTGAAAGGTTTGAAGGCTCTGCATAACTTAGTGGAGAATAAGCTGAAGGCAGCTGTTCTCTTACCCTGAGACAGAGGGCGAGGGATAGGTACAAGGAAGTGTTGGGGAATTTATCGTAGTAAACAGTCTTGTTTACTTAAGTTGTCCGCAAACCAACCTTTGATCATCCATGCATGAGACTGCTCCCTGAATGAGGGAACAGTAATGTTAATTACCCACAGATTGTATTGGCTCCAGGCTTTCAGCATTATGTCTGTACTGAATAAAAGCAAGCAACTTCAACTGTTCAAGACTGCTCATTCTTCAGACATTAGTGTCTGAAGTCCCCTAGCTGCTCTTTCACTGCATACCTGTCTGAGTACTCCTTTTATCCATTGCTCAACCAGGGTCTGTGGGACGGACACAGCAGAATGCAAGGTTGGCTTACTATTTAATAATAACCCTCTGCAATATACCACATTGCCAGACTGAAAAAAAAAAAAAAAATGTGTGATCATCTTTGCAATGCAGTTGATCTAATATCTATTTCTGATTTTTTTTTAAAAAAATGAGCACAAACAAAAAAAACACAAACGTTTTCAACAGACTTAAGTAGAATTTTTTCAAGCTATGAAAAAAACGATTAACAACATACTTGATAAAAGCTAAATACTTTTCAACTAACAGATACGAAACATGAAAATTTACTGTAAATATTTTTATATTGTATTAGAGATTCTAGCCATTGCAATAAACCAAAGAAAAAATGTAAAATCGACAGATTTAGAGAGAAAGAAGTAAAACTATATTTACAGATTGCAAAATCACCTATATAAAAAATCCACTGGAATTGGACAAAAATATTTAATGAATTTAGAAATGTTGTAAGCTATAACATCAATAAATGGAAATATATTGCTTATATACTAGCAATGAACAGTTGTAGGCTGAAATTTGAAGACAGCAATTACAATAGCTTTACAAATATCTAATATTTAGGGATATATTCAAAAAAGTGTACAATATCTGTGTAGTGAAATCTACATGACAGTCATTAGGAAAATTAAAGAGGACCTATTTAATAAAAAGGTGCATCATACCATATTAATAAATCAGAAAGCTTCATATTACTCATATGTGAATTCTCCAAAATTTGTTGTATAAATTTAGTGCAATCCCAATTAAAGTTTAAACTGTTTTTTTTTTACTAGAAACTGATAAACTAATTTTAAAATTTACGTAAATATTCAAAACTTCAGAACAGTCAACATAGTTTTTAAAAGGAAAAATAAATGCTGATGATTTGTACTACTTGACTTTATATTTATTACTATATATAGCTACACTAATAAAGATATTGGTATTGGCATCAACATGAACATATAAATCAAGAGTACACAATAGACAATCCAATAATACACTTAATGGTCAATTGAGTTTTGACAAAAGTTTAATGACAATTTAGTCCTTTAGAAAAGAATGTCTTTTGACAAATGGTGCTGAAACAATTGGATATTTATATGCAAAAATAAAATTCAATCCACATCTCACAGTGTGTACAAAACTTAGTGCAAAATCGATCTGTCATTCTTACTCTTAAGACCTAAAACCATAAAATTTATACAAAATCAGAGCAAAACTATAGGCAAAAGTCCATTTACAGACTAAGATCAAATATTTACAACTCTCACATGTGACAACAAATTTGTATACAGAATATAGAAGGACAATTTCAAAACTTTGCAAAAAAAAAAAAAAAGTCTTAGCTTAGTGCTAGAAAACCAAACAAAAGGTACAAGAAATGGGCAAACGATTTAAGCAGGCACTTCTTAAAAGAAGACATACAGATGGCAGAAAAGCACATAGAATCATGCTTGACACTTTAGTCATTAAGAAAGTGAAATAAGGCCACAGGATGGGCATAATGGCTCATGTCTGTAATCTCAGCATTTTGGGAGAACGAGGTGAGGCAGCTGGATCACCTCAGGTCAAGAGTTCGAGACGAGCCTGGCCAACATGGTGAAACCCCATCTCTACAAAAATACAAAAATTAGCTGGACATGATGGCAGGTGCCTGCAATCCTAGCTACTTGGGAGGCTGAGATGGCAGAATGATGTAAACCCAGGAGGTGGAGTTAGCAGTGAGCGGAAATCGTGCTATTGCGCTCCAGCCTAGGCAACAGAGAGAAATTCTTCAAAAAAAAAAAAAGAAAAATAATAATTATTACTATGCATATAATGGAATGACTAAAATTAGAGGGTGACTAAATCAAATGTTGGTAAGTTGTGCAACAATTGAAATCTCATACAATGCTGGTTAGAATTAAAATGCTACAATTTATTTGGAAAACAGCTTGGCAGGTTCCCTTTCAAACCTACATCTACCATATGACTCCAAAATTCCACACCTGAATATTTATCCAAGAAACATAAAAGTATATTTTTATATAGTAAGGTGTATGCAAACGTCTCCAGTAGCTTTATTCGTAATAGACAACAGATGGAAACAACATAGAAGTCCATCAATGTGTGAAAAAATATACATATTGTAGTGTGTATAATATGTATAGGTGTGTATGTTGGAATATTTATTATTTACATATTTATTTATAATTAATCAAATTGGCACAGATAGTAACATGAATGAATCTCAAAATAATTAAGATGAGCAAAAACAAAAAAATAATTCATGCTGTTAACAACCCTTACAATTCCAGACTTTGTAAACACAGGGTAATTAAAAGCAGATTGGTGGTTCTCTGAAAATTTTGGAGAAACAAAAAGGAGGGATTGCAAGAGGGTACCAAGATATGTCACAACTTAGCAAGTTGTGTAACTTATATGTGCAATTTTTAATGTCAGTTATACCTGAGTAAAGCTGTAACAGATTATTTGATGAGGAAAATAAGGCTTAATATTAAGTATGATTCTATTTACCTGAAATTCAAAAGCAGACAAAACAACGGTTGTCTCTCCCGGGAAGGTGAAAGGCCAGGAATTAATGTGAAGGGGTATGAGAAAAATTTCTAGAGTGTTTGTGTTATTCTATACCTTTACAGGTTTTTCACTTACACAGTTCCTACACTGGTTGAAATTCATGGATTGATAAACTTAAGAATTTTGGATTTTATTTATTTATACTTTTCTATCAAAAACAACATAAGCAGCAAACTCTAGTTAGTCACAGGCATGTCAAAGTGTTTAGAAGTTGTTGTTATGTTGATACCTGTAACTTACTTTGAATTGCATGAAAAATGTACCATGGGACAACGGATAGCCACAGAGAACGATTGGTGAATAGATATGTTTTAAAGCAAATATTATTTAAGCCAAATATTAACTGTACAATTTATGTAGTGACTATGTGGAAGTTAACTATATATTACTTTCCAGTTTTTTGAATGTTTATATGTTTTATAATAAAAATAAACTTTATACTGAAATGAAACTACACACTCACAAGAATGTGTAAAATTAAAACAACCCGTGAGGCAACCTGAAGTCTTATGAACTGCTTATTGAGAAGCTGATATTATGATATTGGAAGATTCTTTCATTTTTAACAAAATTGAACACATGCAGTATGTTATGATATAGCAGTTTCATCCTTAGATATATACACCAGAAAAGTTCACACAAGTAATTGTAAAGCATTTTATAGCAGTATTATTCATAATAGTAACAAACTTGAAACAACCTGGATGAAGTGATTAGATAAAGCATAAAGCATGCTTCTGAGATGCTTTTTTTCTTGACATTGGTATTGGTTATACAGATATGTTTATTTTATGGTAATTCTTTGAGCTGAATTATTTTTATATATGGCTTTTTTGTATATAGGCTCTACTTTAGTAATCAATATTACACAATTGACTTTTTTTCCAACAACTAGATGGAAAAGAGTACCTCCAAGCACAGCAATACATGATACCTTAGATATTTTATGTTTATGTCTAATAAAAATTCAAGTACACAAAATTCTTAATATTTGTCATCAGTCGGCACATAAATGTGAATTTGGATAAATTGGTCAAAAAACAGACGGCAAACTTGAGGCTTATTTTTTTCTCAGAAACTGTTTTTGAAATTGACTGAAGATGAAGGAAAAAGAGAAAGGAAGTCCCCAGTGATTCTCAGAGTAACAAATTGTCAACAGGAATGACACGAATAAGTCCAAATATGTATCATGGAAGAATTGACTAAAAACTCATCTGAGAGATACTTTTGTGATAATAGCACAGGTATTGGAACCAATATTGACTGAGTTAACTCAGATGGGCTATAGAAAGGAATTGGAGAAGTGGTGGTAAACACAAAAATAGTGCAGTCGTCCCAGAACAATGCAGTAAATTTTGCCACAAAAGCATTTAAGAATACATTTTTTTTTTTTTTTTTTTTTTTTTTTTTTTTGCTGGAAAGATCTCACACTGATAGAAAATGCATCAATCTGAGTATATGCTGTAAACATGCATCAAACATTAATAGTAATGGCAATAATAATAGTTTCCCAAGGTTGTTTTGAAAAGTAGATTCTATTACCTCCGCATTATAGATATGAAAATGAAGACTTAGAGAATTTAAGTAACACCTAAAGTGAAGAAGCCACAATTTTTATGTGGGTCTTTCTGATTTTAGTGACCTTGGTGAGTAATTTTACTCATGTCCAACTTCTATTAACATTTGAAAACAAAGCGTAACAATTTTTGTTTGTTTGTGTTTCATATAGAATTTATTCTGCTGTTGGAATTATGAAAATAAATTTGTGAAAATGTATTCAGGATTTTACTTTCTTTTAACCTGCTTGCATTAGACTATAAAGGATCCAAAGTACTCTTCTGCATTACCCTCCCATGAAAAGAAAATCAGTAGAAAAGAAATTGACACACAAAAAAATGATTGCACTTAAGCTGCCTCCTGTAGGCATAATGTATTAAATTTATATCAAATTCATCTACTTTTACAATTATTTTCTATAGACTTAGGTCTCATGTTCAGTATTTGAAGATATTTTCAAGATTAGTAGCTCAAGATATTTGTTTTGTTTTTTGAAAGACAGGCATTATTAACATTAGTGTTACACTACTGCCATCTTGTGAGTGTTTGGGACTCTTTTTTTGAAAGGATCTTTGCCAAATTGCATAAACTGGTATACTGTAGGGAGTAGTAAATTACGCCTGATGACATAATACAGAGTGTAATATTCAATAGTGCTTTGCAATAAAAAGTCATGCTTAGTGAGGAAGGGCTTTAAATAGTTTCAATATGACTTTCACATGGAATGACTTAACTATTTATCATAGCAACATAATTTTGTGGATCATAATTATGTGGATCAAGTTCACACATAACAATATCAACCTTAAATTAAATGGACTAAATGGTCCAATTAAAAGACAAAGTTTGCTGTATTCAGGAGACACATCTCACATGCAGAGTCACACATAGGCTCAAAATAAAAGGATGCAGGAAGATCTACCAAGCAAATGGAAAACAAAACAAAACAAAACAAAAAGCAAAGGTTGCAATCCTAGTCTCTGATAAAACAGACTTTAAATCATCAAAGATCAAAAGAGACAAAGAAGGCCATTACATAATAGTAAAGGGATTAATTCATCAGGAAGAGCTAACTATCATAAATATATATGCACCCAATACAGGAGCACCCAGATTCATAAAGCAAGTCCTTAGAGACTTACAAAGAGACTTAGACTTCCATACAATAATAACGGGAGACTTTAACACCCCACTGTAAACATTAGACAAATTAATGAGACAGAAAGTTAACAAAGATATCCAGGAATTGAACTCAACTCTGCACCAAGCGGACCTCTTAGACATCTACAGAACTCTCCGTCACAAATCAACAGAATATACATTCTTGTCAGCACCACATCACACTTATTCCAAAATTTACCACATAGTTGGAAGTAAAGCACCCCTCAGCAAATGTAAAAGAATAGAAATTATAACAAACTGTCTCTCAGACCGCAGTGCAATCAAACTAGAACTCAGGACTAAGAAACTCAATGAAAACCGCTCAACTACATGGAAACTGAGCAACCTGCTCCTGAATGACTACTGGGTACATGACAAAATGAAGGCAGAAATAAAAATGTTCTTTGAAACCAATGAGAACAAAGATACAACATACCAGAATCTCTGAGACACATTTAAAGCAGTGTGTAGAGGGAAATTTATAGCACTAAATGCCCACAAGAGAAAGCAGGAAAGATCTAAAATTGACACCCTAACATCACAATTTAAAGAACTAGAGAAGCAAGAGCAAACACATTCAAAAGCTAGTAGAAGGCAAGAAATAACTAAGATCAGAGCAGAACTGAGGAGATAGAGATGCAAAAAACCCTCCAAAAAAATCAATGAATTCAAGAGTTAGATTTTTGAAAAGATCAACAAAATTGATAGAATGCTAGCAAACCTAATAAAGAAGAAAAGAAAGAAGAATCAAATTGATGCAATAAAAAATTATAAGGGAGATATCACCACCGATCCCACAGAAAAACAAAGTACCATCACAGAATGTTATAAACACCTCTACACAAATAAACTAGAAAACTTAGAAGAAATGGATAATGTCCTGGACACTTACACCCTCCCAAGACTAAACCAGGAAGAAGTTGAATCCCTGAATAGACCAATAGCAGGCTCTGAAATTGAGGCAATAATTAATAGCCTACCAACCAAAAAAGTCCAGTACCAGACGGATTCACAGTCAAATTCTACCAGATGTACAAGGAGGAGCTGGTACCATTCCTTCTGAAACTATTCCAATCAATAGAAAAAGAGGGAATCCTCCCTAACTCATTTTATGAGGCCAACATCATCTTGATACCAAAGCCTGGCACAACAAAAAAAGAGAATTTTAGACCAATATCCCTGATGAACATCAATGCAAAAATCCTCAATAAAATACTGGCAAACCGAATCCAGCAGCACATCAAAAAGCTTGTCCACCATGATCAAGTGGGCTTCATCCCTGGGATGCAAGGATGGTTCAACATACACAAATCAATAAACATAATCCAGCATATAAACAGAACCAAAGATAAAAGCCACATGATTATCTCAATAGATGCAGAAAAGGCCTTTGACAAAATTCAACAGCCCTTCATGCTAAAAACTCTCAATAAATTTGGTATTGATGGAACATTTCTCAAAATAATAAGAGCTATTTATGACAAACCCACAGCCAATATCATACTGAATGGGCAAAAACTGGAAGCATTCCCTTTGAAAACTGGCACAAGACAGGGATGCCCTCTCTCGCCACTCCTATTCAACATAGTTTTGGAAGTTCTGGCTAGGGCAAGCAGGCAAGAGAGAGAAATCAAGGGTATTCAATTAGGAAAAGAAGAAGTCAAATTGTCCCTATTTGCAGATGACATGGTAGTATATTTACAAAATCCCATTGTCTCAGCCCCAAATCTCCTTAAGCTGATAAGAAACTTCGGCAAAGTCTCAGGATACAAAATCAATGTGCAAAAATCACAAGCATTCTTACACACCAGTAACAGACAAACAGAGAGCCAAATTATGAATGAGCTTACATTCACAATTGCTTGAAAGAGAATAAAACACCTAGGAATCCAACTTACAAGGGATGTAAAGGACCTCTTCAAGGAGAACTACAAACCACTGCTCAGTGAAATCAAAGAGGACACAAACAAATAGAAGAACATACCATGCTTATGGGTAGGAAGAATCAATATTGTGAAAATGGCCATACTGCCCAAGGTAATTTACAGATTCAATGCCATCACCATTATGCTACCAATGATTTTCTTTACAGAATTGGAAAAAAACTGCTTTAAAGTTCATATGGAGCCAAAAAAAAAAAAAAAAAAAAAACCCATATTGCCAAGACAATCCTAAGCCAAAAGAACAAAGCTGGATGCTACAGGCTAGCTGACTTCAAACTATACTACAAGGCTACAGTAACCAAAACAGCATGGTAGTGGTACCAAAACAGAGATATAGACTAATGGAACAGAACAGAACCTTCAGAAATAATACCACACATCTACAGCCATCTGACCTTTTACAAACCTGACAAAAACAAGCAATGGGGAAGGATTCCCTATTTAATAAATGGTGCTGGGAAAATTGGCTAGCCATAAGTTGAAAGCTGAAACTGGATCCTTTCCTTACTCCTTATACAAAAATCAATTCAAGATCAATTAGAGACTTAAATGTTAGACCTAAAACCATAAAAACCCTAGAAGAAAACCTAAGTAATACCATTCAGGACATAGGCATGGGCAAGGACTTCATATCTGAAACACCAAAAACCATGGCAACAAAAGCCAAATTGACAAATGGGATCAATTAAACTAAAGAGCTTCTGCACAGCAAAGGAAACTACCATCAGAGTGAACAGGCAACCTACAGAATGGAAGAAAACTTTTGCAATCTACTCATCTGACAAAGGGCTAATATCCGGAACCTACAAAGAACTCAAAGAAATTTACAAGAAAAAAGCAAACAACCCCATCAAAAAGTGGGCAAAGGATATGAACAGACATTTCTCAAAAGAAGACATTCATACAGCCAACAGACACATGAAAAAATGCTCATCATCACTGGCCATCAGAGAAATGCAAATCAAAACCACAATGAGATACCATCTCACATCAGTTAGAATGGCAATCATTAAAAAGTCAGGAAACAACAGGTGTTGGAGAGGATGTGGAGAAATAGGAACACTTTTACACTGTTAGTGGGACGGTAAACTAGTTCAACCATTGTGGAAAACAGTGTGGCAATTCCTCAAGGATCTAAAACTAGAAATATCATTTGATCCAGCCATCCCATTACTGGGTATATACCCAAAGGATTATAAATCATGCTGCTATAAAGACATATGCACACGTATGTTTATTGCAGCAGTATTCACAATAGCAAAGACTTGGAATCAACCCAAATGTCCATCAGTGACAGACTGGATTTAGAAAATGTGGCACATATACACCATGGAATACTACGTAGCCATAAAAAAGGATGAGTTTGTGTGCTTTGTAGGGACATAGATGCAGCTGGAAACCATCATTCTCAGCAAACTATCACAAGAACAGAAAACCAAACACACCATGTTCCCACTCATAGCTGAGAATTGAACAATGAGATCACTTGGACACAGGAAGGGGAACATCACACACCAGGGCCTATTGTGGGGAGGGGACAGGGGGGAGAGATAGCATTAGGAGATAAACCTAATGTAAATGACGAGTTAATAGGTACAGCACACATGTATACATATGTAACTAACCTGCACGTTGTGCACATGTACCCTAGAACTTAAAGTATCATAATAAAAAAAATTAAAAAAAAAATAAAAATAAAAAATAAAAGCCATTCTGACTAGTGTGATACGTTATCATTGTGCTTTTTATTTTCATTTATCTGATAGTTAGTAATGACGGCATTTTTTTCCATGTGTTTCTTGGCCACTTGTTTGTCGTCCTTTGAGAAGTGTCTGTTCATGACTTTTGTTCACTTTATTTTCATTTATTCTGTTTTATTTTACTTCAAAATTTCTGTGGTGCAGGTTGCTTTTGGTTACATGCATAAGTTCTTTAACAGTGATTTATGAGATTTTGGTGTGCCTGTCACCCAAGCAGTGTACTCTCTGCCCAATATGTAGTTGTTTATCCCTTATACCCATCACAGCATGTCCCTTGAGTCCCCAAAATCTACTATATTCTTATGCCTTTGCATCCTCCTAGCTTAGCTTCCACTTATAAGTGAAAACATAGGATATTTGCTTTTCCATTCCTGAATTTCTTCACTTAGAATAATGGCCTCCAGCTCCATCCAAGCTGCTGCAAAGGCCATTGTTTTCTTCTATTTTATGGCTGAGTAGTGTTTCACAGTATATATACATATACCACATTTTCTTTATCCAGGTGCTGGTTGATGAGCATTTAGTTTCATATTTTTACAATTACAAATTGTGCTGCTATAATATAAACATAAACTTGTATGCGCATGTCTCATTCATATAATGAATTATTTTCCTTTGGGTAGACACTTTATATGTTTTTTTCTTGCTGAATTAAATTCCTTATGTATTCCACTTACTCTGTTAATTTTTCTTTTTTCTGGCTGTGCAGAAGCTCTTCAGTATAATTGGATCCCACTTGTCAGTTTTTGTTTTTGTTGAAATTATTTTTGTGGACTCAGTCATACACTATTTCCCAAGACTGATGTCCAGAAAAGTATTTTCTAAGTTTTCTCCTAGAGTTTTATAGTTTGAGGTCTTATATTTAAGTCTTTGATCCATCTTGAGTTAATTTTTGTAGATGGTGAGAGGTAGGGGAATCCAGCTTTATTTTTTTGCATATGCTTAACCAGTTTTCTTAGCACTATTTATTCAAAAAGGCTTATGTTCCTCATTGTTTATTTTTGTCAACTTTGTCAAAGTTAACTTGGTTTTAGATATGCTACTTTATTTTGGAGTTCTGTAGTCTATTGAATGGATCTCTGTGTCTATATTTGTACCAATACTATGCTGTTCTAGTTATTATAGCCTTATAGTACATTTTGAAGTTGAATCATGTGATGACTCCGGATTTACTCTTTTTGTTTAGGATTGTTTTAGTTATTTGGGATCTTTTTTATTCCACAGAAATTTTAGAATTTTTTTCTAATTTGAAATATGATGTTGGCAATTTGATAGGAAAAGCACCAAATATGTTGTTTGCTTTGGGTAGTATGGACATTTTACTGATATTTATAAGAAGACCATCCCAAGGCACATTGTTGTCACACTTTCCAAAGTCAATGTGAAAAAAAAAAGAAAAAAAAATCTTAAAAGAAGCTAGAGGAAAGGTTCATGACACCTATAAAGGGAGCCCCATCAGGCTAAGAATGGGCTTCTCAGGAAAAACCTTACAAGCCAGAAGAGATTGGCTACCTATTTTCAGCATTCTTAAAGAAATAAAATTCCAACCAAGAATATCATATTCTGCTAAACTAATCTCCGTAGGAAAAATTAAGAAGTGAAGGCTATATACAACCTTTCCCAAGCAAGCAATTACTAAGGGAATTTGTTACCACTACACTGGCCTTACAAGAGGTGCTTAAGGAAGTTCTAAACATGTAAACAAAGGAAAAATATCTGTTACCCCATAAATATAGAGCTCACAGACCCTATAAAGCAACTACACAATCAAGACTACAAAGAAACCAGCTAACAACACCACCACAACAATAACAAAACCTCTCATATCAATATTAATCTTAAATGTAAATGGTTAAATGCCCCATTTAAAAGGCATAGAGTGCCAAGTTGGATTAAAAAAACTAAAACTAAAAAAAAAAAAAAAAAAAAACTATGACCCATTCTTTTCCTGTCTTCATGAGATCTATCTCATAGGTAATGACACTCATAGGCTCAAAGTAAAGGGATGGAAAAAGAGCAACACTCATGAAAATGGAAAACAAACAAACAAACAAAAAACAGATTGCTATTCTTGTATCAAATAAAACCAACTTTAAACCCCCAACAGTAAGAAAGGACAAAGAAGGGCATTACATAATAATAAAGAGTTCAGTTCAACAAGAAGACTATCCTAAATATATATGCATCCAACACTGGAGCACCAGATTTGTAAAACAAGTACTTCTAGATCTACAAAAAGACTTAGCCACACAATAATAGTGTTGGACTTCAACACCCCACTGACAGCGTTGAACTTAAATTGCATCAAGGCCGAAAACTGCATCAAGGCAGAAAACCAACAAAGAAATTATGAACTTAAATTCAACACTTGACAAATTGAACCTAACAGACATCTGTAGAATACTCCAACCAACAACCACAGCATATATATTCTTGTCATCATCTGCACATGCTATATGCTCTAAGATCCACTACATGCTTGGTCATAAAGCAATAGTCAATAAATTTTAAAAAATAGAAATTTTTCCAAGGTTGTTTTTGGAGCACAGTAGCCTAGAAATACAAATCAATACCAAAAGGAACTCTCAAAACCATACAACTCTATAGAAACTAAGCTACTTGTTTTTGAGTAACATTTGGGAAAACAATAAAATTAAGGCAGAAATCAAACTTATTTGTATATTTAGATTGGAATTGGATCCTTAATATGACTCAGGACACCCAACTATCAGAAAAGATGTTGGTGTTAGCCCAGGAGCAGGGTTTTACTTGTTGAAACAACACCTATGCAAAATTAGAAAGATGATAAAACGTGAAACTTAGATTTGGGGAATTTTCTACTGCTACTCTATTAGGGAGAAGAGGCCAGAATATTCCTCTTCCTGAAAATGAGTTGAGGTTGTAGCATTTCAATGTGGAATTCTGTATGTCCCTTATCATAGAAATAACATCAGATTAATAAACTGCATTTTTCTTCAGAATTAAACTAATGGTCCATCCTTGTATGAATAATATTAAACAATATCTGATTTTAATTGAAGTGTTTTTTTCTGTTTGAATTTGTTATAGTATTTTCTGTGATTATATTTAAGTCTGTCATTTTTCTGTATGTTCTATTTGTTCCACTTTTTTTGTTTTTTCTTTCTTTCTACTTTTTTTGAATCAATCAGGTATTATCTTTCATTTTTTTCTTATTTAAATTATAAGTATTTGTTAAGGTTTTAGTTTTATATACATGTTTATATTTTTAAAAATTAATCTGTCTAGTGCTCACATCATTGATTAGAATACGTCATCTTAATTTGTCTACCTTGGCTTAATATTAATTACTTCCTCTATATTAATTTTAAATAATAATCTTTCTTTTATGCTGCTCTTATTCTTTCTTCCTTATTGTCATTCACTTTATTTTTATAATCAGACAATGCAGTGTCATTTTTAAACCAGTTATGCCTTTTAAAGGCATTTTAAAAATAAAAGGAAACTTTCCATATTTACTTACAAATTTCTTAACGTCTAGTGTTTCTTATTCCTTATGTTGATCCAAGTGCCCATCTATATTCTTCATTTTCCTCCAGATTTACTCTCCCAGAAATGTTAAGAAAATTCCAGGAGACTTACTTTGCCATTGATTAATTTTCTCAAATTGTCTAGCTGAAGTATCTTTATTTTACCATCATTTTTGAACTAGACTTACTGGATTAATAATATAGGTTCAAAGTACATTATTCCCTTTTCTTCTTGTAAGAAAACAGCAGGCATTCTTACTGTAATTCTGGCCACAAGTTAGCAGTTGACCTCATGTGACAAGGCACAGTGAAAATACAGCCAATACTTTGTTTCATGCACAGAATTATTTAAAATATTATATAAAATAAACTCCACGCTTTGTGTAGAAGGCATATATGAAATGTAAATGAAATCTATGGTTATACTTGGGTCTCAACCCTAACACATCTCATTATGTATATGCAAAATGTATTCCAAAATCTGAAAAATATCCAAAATCTCAAACACCTCTGGTCCCAAGAAATTTGGATAAGTGATACTCAACCTGTATAGTTTCACAGCTCACTGAGGCTTTTTACATTCTATTCATTTACTTTTTGTTTATCCTCTGTATTCAAATTTGGATAATATCCATTCATATGTCATGTTTACTAATGTTTTCTAATAGAAGAACATTTTTAGAAGTTTAACACGTTTCACTTTCATCATGTTTTTCAAGCCTTGAGGGGATTGCCAGGTAGAAATTGGGAAAATCCAGTCTAGAATATAGAAGGAAGATTTGAGCTAAAATATATTTGACGATATGAATAATCATGTAGATATAAAAATTTCCCCAGGTTAGGTGTAAAAAGAAGAGACAAAATCAAGGAAATGAATCTTGAGGAAAACACTATTACTTAACTGGATGTTGAAGAAGAGTAAAGAAATAACCTTGAAGAAAATATATGAAATAAATATGAAAAACTACAAGAGAAGCATTTGGCAAATGCAACGAGAGATTTTAGAAAAAAAGCTGTATCAGATAGAGAGAAATGATACTGTATCAGTATCAGATAGAGAGAAATGCTTAGTAAGAAAAGGGAAGAGAAATACCCTTTGAACTTGGCCTTTGTAAAGTTTACTTGTCTTTTTAAGATTCATCCACAGTGTTGGGAAATGTTAGGTAAGAAAGCAAAAAGAAGCATAGTCAATTCTTTTCAGAAACTTGTCAGAGTAGATAGAGAATTATCATGTACTACTGAAGGAAGGACTCACCTCAAAACAACTAATATTGTAAATGTAACACAGACTGACATAGAAAGGGCAAAACAAAAAATGCAATTAATGAAATGAAGCTTCAATGAGAAAATAAGCATGTTATCAAAACATGGTATCAGAAAATAAAGCTGATCAGAAAGAAAATGACTGACAACCTGAAGGAAAACTCAAATCCCTCAGGTTCTTAATCCCACACTCTGTAAACCTTTCACTCATTATTCAGGCCTTTCTTTTTGTCCCCATCTAAAAGACTCAGTTTTCTTGATTTAGCGTGGTTCCTCAATCCTATTCCTGGAAACATTTCATAGCCTAGAAAGCTAACAGTGACTTGGACCTGGGAATTGCTGTTTGTACAATGAGAGATCCAAAAAGAAAAAAGAGATCTGAGAAGAAAAAATTCCTTTTACCTCTTTAATATAAGAACATGAACCTTTCACATCTCAACGTGGGATTCCATATGTACATCACTATGGAAATAAACTGTTTTTTTTTTTTTTTCCTGTAGGAAAAATATCAATACACAATTAAAATATGTAAAAAAAATCAACACATTATAGAGTAGAACCTGTGATTCATACACACATACATGGTATAACATAATCTTACTATAGCAGTATGTTAGGTTTTAGAGACATTGATATATATATGAATAGTAATATATATGTATATATCTGTATATACAGACACAGAAGCACATTCTGCTTATCAGAGTCTGTGTTACTTTCCTATTTTATTAAAACAAATTACCACAAACTTAGTAACCTAAACAACATGAATTTTTTATCTTACAGGAGTTCAGTTCTCTAAATGAGACAGTAGGGCTGCTTTCTTTCTAGAGCCTCTAGGGTTAAATCTGTTTCCTAGCTCTTCCTGTCTTTTAGAGGTTGCCTTCATTCCTTATCTTGTGACTCTGTATCACTCCAATCTCTACTTTCCTTGTCATATGCTTTCTAATCATGTTGCTTTGTTTTTATAAGGATCATTGTGAATACATTAGAGCCATCCAGACAACTGAGAATAAATGTCCCAGTCTCAAGATCCTTAATTTAATCACATTTTCTAATTTCCTTTTGTAACATACAGTAGCCTCAGGATTCAGGAATTAAGATATACTTTGTTTTTGTTGAAAGGCCGGTATTTTTCTGTTTATCCCAGATTCAAAAAGATAGAAAGATGCTATAAAATGTATTATTAGAGATTTGTTTAAAATGCTTTATTGTTGTTTCTTCTCTCCAATCAATTTGATTTATTAGTCATTAAGCCAGACACTTACATAGATAAGAAGTTTTTTAAGAATTTCGATTAAAAACATCTTAAAATACATACATTACTCAGTTAATAAAATCTATTTAGCTTCTTCTAGATGTCTTAATAACTGAAATTTTGTTTTTAAAATTCATTGTATTAATATTGATAAGACCCATCAAATGTACAATTTCATTCTCCCGAAATGACTCATTTTCTTCTAGGTGGTTTGTGAAGCCTCATTGCACAGTAATAGGAATTTAATGGCAGAATGCCGCAATTAAACTATCATTATCTCAGGGATGTTCTTACCTTACCTTTCAATTGTTATTATCTGAAGATGTGCTTTTGGGCTCAAGATTATTTTAAAGGTGAAAAGATCTTCATTGTAAAACCACAGGTTAAGAGAATAGCCATCAACCAGCTACTAAAATAATTTAGAGTAAGTGATTTTGCATCCATGTGTATTACCTTTAATGATGCCATACACAAAAGTAGTGTAGTCTTCAGGCTTTTATTAGAATCTTACTTTATTTCTGAAAATTAGTGTTATACCATTTACAATTTTGCTCTGTATATTTTGCAGATGGTAAACCACTCTTTGGATCATTAATTATATGTTTTATATTTAACCAGATAATACTTTTTTCTCTGTAGCTTTTTTCATTCAAGTCTCAGAAATGAATATAATGTTTCAATCAGCTAGAGGTCAAATTTTGGGCAACTCAGTTAACCATTTCAAGCCTGGAAATGTTAATCAAGGGGAAAAAAAAAAGAAAGAAAAAACACACTGAAAGATAAGAATTGAGCATCTTTTATATGACAAGAAATTAAATATCAGAGAAAATATAAACTTTCATCAGAAAGAACATTTAGTGTGTCAAAATTCTGATTGCAATGTTTCTTTTTTTCTTTTACCAGAAGTGTACAAGCATAGATTTCATGTTCATTTATTATATATGTGGTTGGAATAAAGATATAATTCTATGATTTTTATAGACCTGCCTCATTATAATTCACAAGAAAAGCATGTAGAAAGTATGACTTTTGTTAATAATAATGCACTACATCATTCATAATTGCTAAGAGAGTGAACCTCAAATCTTCTCACCAACAAACAATGATATATGAGGTGATAGATTTGTTCATTAGCTTGATTTACTCACTCTACATTGTATACATATATCATAACATCACATTGTATCCCATAGAATAAACAATTAAAATTTGTCAATAAAAATAAATAACTTCACAAATTCTTTTTAAAGTGCCCAAATCATATGCCATCACAATTCAGAATAATTTAGTGTGACCAGCCTCTATTTTCTACACCACACTAGTCATGTAAATGGCATTGAATAGTCCTTCTACTTAACTGTGAATTCATTTGACGGCATGAAGAATTACTTTAATTTTTGCATCTACAGTATAAAACAGAGTACCTAATATACTTTCGCCAATTTAAAATATTAAATGAATAATTAAAGTTTACACATATTAATAACTAATAGATGCCTATAGTACATTTAGAAATATAATAGTAACAGAAATTTATATCTTCTACTTCTGATGCTTAAAGTAACTCTTGTCTTCTAAAAATATATTTATTTTTATTTCTAGGCACAATAATTAAGGGCCTTTTTTTCTCATTTTCAGTATAAATATTTCTGGAGAATATAAGTCCCTAAACCTGGATTTGCACCAAATTCTGCTCTTGCAGGGATTCAAATT